>NW_005842641.1:235365-263313 GCF_000455745.1 Alligator sinensis
TTTTTTTAGCAGCCCTGCAGACTGGACAGAATGGCCTTGCGGGCTGCATCCGGCCCGCGGGCCATATTTTGCCCACCCCTAGTCTACTCCAATAGAAGGAGCAGGGGAAGGAAACAGTATTTTCCATTACTCCTGGTTGACAGGAATCCAAAGAAGGCCAGAGTTCTTACCTTCCTAGAGGTATGGAAAAATAAGCAAATATGACAGCAACTAAAAAAGGGCTGAGGTCTACCGTGAAGCAAGCAGCTGTCAGTAATGGTGCATGTGCCTATTCCACAATAAGTGAAAAGTAAACTGCAGGAATTTAACTTTGCTTCACTGAGGAGGAAGTCGCTCTAGTTCAGATTTAATGAACTACAGGAAAATAGCAGGTACACAGATAGTCACCACACGTCACCTTCTCTGTGGAAAGATCTCTACTCCCTTTTTACTCCTTGCAGTTTGTTCATTTGTCCACACACAAATGGATACGCTTACAACCATTAAGCAGGCATTACCCTTTGAGACTGGCTGAGGCTGAAGGGTATTTCTGCGCTTGTGCTTATTAGCCATGTGACAATGGTCAAGAGATCTGGGTTCACTTTCCAGCTCTGTCACGCAGTGCAAGATAGTGAGAATGTTGTTTCAATTAGTTGTTCTCCATCAAGCAGGTAGCATGTATAGTCTGTAAAATGAATGTTTCAAAAGTGCTTTGAGATCCTCAGATGGAAGGTTACATTATTTTTAAACAGCTCCCAGAAAATGTGATACGTACTTTATAATATAAATTAGATAGGCATGGATCAGTTCCCCCAAAAAGTTTACAGCCTAATTTTAGACACGATGCAACAAGTTGGAGATAATCAAACAGTAAGGAAGGAACAGGGTGGTAGAAAGATACAAGCTATGCCACTAATGTTATGCAACTGTTCATCAAACCTCGTGCATCTTTGGCTAGATCTACATTACAAAAACAGTATAACTTCAGCAAGCAGTTTAGCCGAACTGGCATTCTGTAGCATAACTGAAAAGACGTAGAAATAGCCACTGCCATAGCAGCAGCTGGCTACACCACCACCATCAGCACCATAGCAGCCAGCGCTGTCCCATGTGCCTGTTGACACTGGCTACATATTTCCACTTACAGATAGATCATCATCTTCCAAGGTAAACAAGTTGTTTAGTGCAGTTTTCCAAGTCATTATATAAATATTTTTTCTGGTTTTTTTTAAGTTCTGCAGTTCCTTAGGTTGCAAGTTTTTTGGCACAGGAACTGTCTTTTGTACATGAGTTTATACCGAGCTGAGCACGGTGGGGTCCTGATCTGTAACTAGGACTTTGTGGCACTGCAGTAATAACAAATGAAGGTGGGGGAGAGAGAGAGAGACAGAGCAAGTATTGGGCAGTGCCTCTGACATGGTCAGATTCACAGGTTGAGAACAGGTTCAAAAACTGCATTTCTGAAGTGCAACCTGCATCATAGGAGCAGTTTATTAAAAAGGTAAAAGCCACAAGATGACCCTTGGAATTCTCTTCTGGGCCACAGATTCAAAATTCCTTCCTGCTCCCTCTCTCAAATAATACCCCCGCCTTTTAAGGGGAGGAATTTGATTGGAGGATGGAAAGAGCAGATGGTTGGCACCAAAAGTGTACCAAACACAAAACAAATCCTTGCCCAATTCTGTAGCAGCTCATTAGTATCCTTATTAAACTACTTTATGAATCAGCACTCTGAGAACTCTGCACAGCCAACATCTGCCTCAAACTTATTGAGAGCAAAATTAGGAGTTTCACATAAAATCAATTTCTTCTAATGCACTAGAGGCGAGGGGCAAGAGGACACAAACATTTGTCCTGCATTTTGCAACAATTCAGGAAAAGGGTTTTTTTTGTGTTTTTTTTTAACATTGAGTTTGGAATAAAATTTCCTCTATTTGAAACCTTTGCAAAAAACTAGTTTTCAATCAAGTAGAGAACTCATTACTGAACAATGAACAAAGTCAAAACCAGGTTTTAATCACAATTAACTTTGGAATAACAAAAAAACAAAACCATCCAAACTTTACCTCAGACCAGGCCACTGTGAGGATTACTCAGGTCATGTTTGTAACATGCTTTGACATATTTATTACTCTGCTCTTACAGTTCCTTCCATATCTTGAAACAAGATTTCCATCTTGAAATCTGGAAACTAATCTGCATATACTGGTGAAGCAATCCTCATAACATCTGTGTGGCTGGCCCCACGTTACAGATTAATAACTTTATTTTGTGGGTAAATTGCACATTTCCCATTAAAACCACTAAGAGCTGCCGGACATAGCAACCTGGGGGTAAAGCTGGCAACAGACTTCAGCCTCCATTTCTAAACACTAGGGCACTTCCAAAAGATCTTTATAAATAAATATTTGACTGCTTCCTTACATATATCTTCGTTTTCACTTTTGTTCACAGTGCAATAAAAAGTTAACACTGTCACAGATGCACAGATTCCATTAGAATCTGCCCCTGAAAGTCCAAAGGATTTTTGCCAAGAATTCTATGGGAGTAAAAAGCACCTTTGCAGTCATAACCCCAAATTTAGCAAAGTTGAAGGGATGTTTCACTAACTAAATAGGTACTTTTCATTTAATAAAAAGGCTAGTTACTAGGCTGGATCCAGTACTATGTTTAATCTGTAGAAAGTGGGTGGAGGTCATGGTTCCACAAGTGCAACAGGGTTAGATTTTAAAGCGTTTAGAAGGGTTTAGGTTGTAGCCGTGTTGGTCTAAGGACATAGGCAGAAAAGGTTCTTTGGGTGAATCTGATATCTTTTATTAGACCAACTTAAATAGTTGGAGAACAATTTTTAAGCAAGCTTTCAGGTTCAAAAACCCTTCGTCAGGCTAAGGAAATTTCAGCAGTTGGTGTATGCTCATCCTGGATGGAATGAAAAGTAAAAAAGCCAGAGGCTGGGCTGGTAAAAAAGCCAGCCCAGCCTCTGGTTTTTTTACTTTTCATTCCATCCAGGATGAGCATACACCAACTGCTGAAATTTCCTTAGCCTGACGAAGGGTTTTTGAACCCCAAAGCTTGCTTAAAAATTGTTCTCCAACTATTTAAGTTGGTCTAATAAAAGATATCAGATTCACCCAAAGAACCTTGTCTGCAAAGTGTTTAGAAAGCATTACAATACTCAACATTCATTGAGTATTGCTTTACAATACTCAAAGCAATGCATGAACATATATTAAGTCTCACCCCTTGCCATACAGAAAGTAAATAGCTTAGCAGGGATTATAACTCGGAGTTCCTGGATCCCAACCCTCTCCATTGCTCATTCTGTCAGACGGTGTGATGAGACAGACCATTGTTCATGAGATGTCAGGAAGAGGAAAAGCATCTTTATCTTGATCCCATGGGTTAAAATGTAGATGTTAAACATGAGGGAGTACTACTTTAAAAAAATAGAAATTTCACTGCATCTCATGTAAATAATAGGCTATTTTGTTAGCAATGTACTGCTTTCTAAAATGCACACAAGTTTAGCTATTGCTATCTATAAAAAGCTGTAACATGATATATGACAGCATTGTATTAAAGTTTGCTAACTAGTATTTTGCAGATCTGTCCCTTAGCATCCCTACTGTATTATTCAAGAGCTCTACTAAAAGTACAGACTGGAGGGAACAGCGCCCAAAACATTTGTTTGACTGATTCTGACATTCATAAACCAATACTAGCTAAGTGCTACAAACGTAACTGGATATGGCACTACCAAATCTTCATTCTTTTACTATAACATAGAGGGTCAGCTACAGCATCCTCTATTTTATAATGATGATGGGCCATATTCATGCATATCTAAGCCCTTCAGAACATTTATTTTCCCTCATTACATCACTGTGGGGCAGGTAAATAGTACTGTGCCCATTTTACAGATGTGAACAGAGGGGCTACATGACTTGCTCAAGGTTGTCACACTGGAGTCTGTGGAAGGGCAAGGAACTGAAGTTGATCCTCCAAGTCCTATGTTAGTGTCCAAAGCCTTGGTCATTCATCCTCTCCCATCTACTCTTTGACCTCATCCACAGTTCTCAACATACCATGGTTCTCATCTGCAACACCTTTTCTATGCCAACCTAGGGCCACTCTTCAAGGGGGTCTTTTGCTCATGCTAAGCTAAGGCTGCAGACACATGAATGAGATACCTCAGGAAATCCCTTGCTACCAAGAACATTTGTTGCAGCCTCCTGAACCGAGAAAAATCTTCCTGAACCCTGGAAATTTGACACTGATTTCATTACAGCAGGAGTTGTCAACCAGGAGTATGCGTATCCCCAGGGATACTTGGAAAGGCCATAGGGGGTATACATGGGCGGGCAGGAACGGAGCAGGACCAGGACAGGGCTGCCCTCTGCGGGCTGCACAGGCACTGCCTGACTGGCCAGACACAAGGAGGGGACGGAGGGAGAGCTCACACGTGGTAGCCACTGCTGCTGCTGCCATGCAGCACCCCACGCTGCTGCCGCTCCACATATGGCTGTGCACCACCCCTCACCCACTCCGCGTCCGGCTACACTTCCCACTCCATGTCCGACCACTGGGGATACATTCATTAAAAAAGGTTAAAAACCCCTGCATTACAGGAAATCTCCTCCTGAAACAAGATATCCTTCTTCCAGGACAACTGTTCATGTGTTCAGACAGCCTGAGAAGTTGCCTCCAGGTTTTTATCTGGTGATTCCCCGTCTTAAAACTGATCCATGTGTGCACCTATGGCTTAAGTACTTGTTAATAGTGTATAGCAGCAGGAACAATTTACTTTTGGATCATCTGATATAGTAGTCATCTATGGGCTTGACACAAGCAATATATTTACTGTAATAGCATACAGGACATGCACAGCACTCCCATCCAGGATACATGAATGTTAAGTTCAGATCACTAGCTCTAGCTGGTACACACAGCACTCATTTCAGTGCAGGCCCACTCCTCAGCAGGGACCATATCTTCATGGCTAAGCCAGTGATTCCCAAAGTGTATACCATAGCACACAAGTGTGGCACAAGAGCAACCCAAGTGTGCCACAAACAATGATACTTTATCAGTATCATACCCAGTCTGTGAAGCCATGTCATCCAGTCCATGGGGCTCCCACAGGTCCAGAAATTAACACTGTTATTGCTCGCCCATTACCAAATTTCCAAACTCCATGTGGCAGGTTCATGCCCAAACCAGAGAAAAGCCCAGCACCACTCACCTGGCCTGCAGCACTTGCATGCACACCCCCCTCCTCCCTCTCCAGAAAAAAAACAGCATGCCCCAGGTATCAAAAGTTTAGGAAACACTGGTCTATACAATCATATAGTACTTCTTATCAGGGATTTAAGAGGAAGGGGGGAAAATATGATTTTAAATAAAAAAAAAAAAAAAAAAAAAATCAAGCTCTCAACTAAGTGGTCTGGTCTGTTCATTATTTCCTACTTTGCTACCCACTCCTGCAGAAGAAGAAAGCTCTCTCTCCCCTCCTTGCTACAGTGCAATTGCAAACTCAGAAACACCACAAATACAGGTTGCTTCTAGGCCTCTAAGAAGCTGAGTTATGCTTGAATTACAGGGGGGGGAAGGGGGTGTATTTCATTTTGTTGTTTTGGAAGGGGGGTGTTGGTTTTTTGTGGGGGAGGTTGGAGGGTTTAAGAGTCCAGTAGCTCAGAACCAAATGTGTCCAACCTTTCTTATGACAGCAGAAATACAAATACCTAACATGTTACCAATGAAGTCAATAGCAAAACTCATTCATTTCAGCAGAAATACAGATCAGCCATCACAGAAACAAGCTTTGGATTCCCAAATCCAAATCATTCCAGTGCAGTCATTATCACTGAGAGCCAATTGCAATTTTTTAACTTTTAACACTCTAGTTTGCCTTATATTTCTAATGGTGAATTCACTTGCTGAGGACAAGCTCTGCAGATCACCCCAACTTTTGCTGCTGCAACCAGAATCCCTCTGCTTACTAAAGCTCATGCTGTACATCTCTAATTAGTCTGTGACAGCAATCCTCAACTTCTCTAGACTCAAGGTGCCCATCAGACAAGAAACCCCCCGCAGAAAAATACCAAGTTAGTTTTCACTGTTTTTGACAACAGAAAAACAAGAGCGATTCTGCTGCTGCAAAGAACGCGGAGGCCACAACAGCACAGCATGCTCTTAGCCATCTAGTTGAAGTCTCTGGGTTTCCCTTGCGAATTATGCCTGCACACCTAATGGTGGCAATGCAGTGTGGCTCTCTGCAACAACCCAAGAGGATCTCCAGGCACCCCAGGGTGCCCTGGTACTGTGGTTGAGAAGCACTGATCTGCAGGATGCAAACCTACCCTGCCTTCTGCCCGACTTGGACTTAATGCAGCTATGGACCTCTCCTGAGGCCTGACAGCAATCCCAGTTATGAAAACCAGTTTCTCTGCACACCACAGCAGAGGCTGGGAAACCCTCCTGCAGTTGCTGCAACCCAACACCTGGGTGCCTGGAGTTTTCAGAAACCCAACCATCGTCACAGCGGGGCACATGGCGAGCTCCAGAAACACACGCAGACACCTGCTCCTGCTCTGGGCTCTTCCGTGACAGAAAGCAGCAGCCAGGCAATGCCCCAGCTCCTAGTGAACGGAGAGAAAACCCTCCGCTCTCTCCCAGCTGAGGAGACATCCAGGAAGGCGGCAAGGCTGGAAGCTCAGGCAAACCAAATGGCAAACGTTTGGTAGCGCACCCCTTTCACGCAGGCTCCCCCCCTCCCCCAGCCCTGCCCTGCAACAGCCCGAAGAGAAGGGCGCTCGTTTTCGGGGAGCAGAGCCCGCTCTGCAGGCTGCCCACCCGCGGGCAGGTCCCGCCAGCTGCAAGTTTCCGCGCTAAAAAGAAGAAGTGGGGGCATCTGGTGCGGGGAGAGCAGCGCAGACAGCAGTGCAGCCACCAGCAACAAACTTCCCCGGCGCCCCGTCTCCTCTCCCCCGCCGCAGCTCCCGGCTTCCAAAAGCACCAGCCATGATTCACCAGAGCCCGCGCCGGCCCCAGCGCGGGGCGTGCAAGGCGCCGGGTCCCGCGGCCCGACCCGGCTGCAGCAGGCGCTCGGAAAGCAGCAGCAAGTTGCGGTGCAATCACGAGGATGCGGCCGGCGCCCCCGGCCGAGCCCCGCTTCCCCCAGCCCTCACCTCCAGTCCCGCGGCGCAGTGTCAGGCAGGCTCGGTCTGACTCATCGGCTGAGCTCACAGCTTGAGAAAATAAATAAATAAATAAATAAACAAATAAAAGGGCCAGGCCACATCCAGCAGGCGGCAGCAGCCTCCCCGCGGTGCACGCGCGCACGGGCACGGACACGGCCCTAAACCAGCTCTTCCACTTCGGCAGCGCCGCGTCTCATGACCGCCGCCCCCTCCCCACGCCCACTTCCTGTTGCCATATTAGGCCGGCACTGGGTTTTTAAACTAGGCAGTAACTCCCCGGAGCCGGGGATTTCCAGCAGAGCTGCTCTCTACTTCGTGGCTTTCCCTCCCTCTGCAGCTCTCGCACAAGCCCTAGGGTTTGCCTTGCAGAACAGCGTCCCCTGACAGCCTAGGGAGACATCCTTGCCTTGGAGTAACCCCTGGGTAGGGTCTGAGGGACACCAGTGCGTGTCCTCTTTCCACACGTCCTTGCCCTGCAACTGGGAGACCACGTGGTCTGGGCTGCGGAAATGCTCTGCAAGCTGCCTCCCCGCAGGTCTGCTTGGCCAGGTCCTCGTCCAACAGTCAGCAATCCTTCCATGGGCCCACAGTATCTGCCACAGCCTGTTGGGGGCCTGTCTCCAGTGACTTAGGCCACAGACCAGTCCACAGAAGTTACAGGTCTTTCTACAGAGGAGACTAGCTGTAGGCTAGGATTTCTCCTCTGTTTCCAGAGCAAGACACTTTACCTCAAAACAAGCTGCCACTTGAATGCAGCACCCTTGACAGAAATTACACAAACTGCTTCAAAAGTGTAACACAAGTTCAGTGCACATAAACCACTTTCAAAATGGCCAAAACTGGTTTAAGATAAACCTGGATGGATGTAGTATCAGACTTAACTGATGTACTTACATTAAATTGGTTCCTTGAACTTCTGTCCCAGATCCCCTCCAGATTCATATTAATGCTGTCCCCCCAGCACCCCAGGATGCTTTGCACCTCCCCTGCAACTCCCTCCTGGCTGGGTGGGTGGGTAAGGATGGCCCAAGCTGTCTGCTCCAGCCAAGCAGGGAGGTGTGCTCCAGCACCCTCCAGCTTCCGGCCTGGACCACTGCAGGCATGTGGCTGCACTCGGGGCATTTATATGCATCCATTTGCCTGCTCTGATGCACAGGAGCAAAGCAGACCTGATTAATCAAGTCTGTGGAGCGTGCAAGCTGACACGCCTGGTGCTGCATCACATGCATTTGTATAAATGGCAAAATGCGCATCAGCCCTGAGAAAGTGGCGGCAGCGTGCTTTTGAACTACAACACCTTCGATGTGTTTTAGTTCAAAACCGTGCCACCACCATTTTCTCTGCACTGACATGCATTTTGCCATTTATACACATGCAGGCACTGTAATGCAAGCATATGTACAAATGCCCTTGATTATTGGTTCAATCTATGCAGTTTAGACTAAACTGGGAAGATTGAATCGATTCAGTCCCTGGCTTTTTGACTGTGGAGTTGGTTAACAGCCAGCTCCTGATGACCAGAAATGAATGCAAGACAAAGCCTGACTTGGTGACACAGGAAGTAGGACGGAGTTAAAGTACATTTCTCCAAACTAAGGCAATTTGCTTATACCCAGCTTCTGAGTACCACCAACCCCAAACATTCAAAAACTTTGAGTCAGAGCCCCAAACAAAATAATTACAAAAATATGTAATACATAAAAGCATTTTGCATGTTGTGCCCTAGGTTTCTGCAATTTTTGTGCTCACTAGGTGTACATTTTGCAAGTTTTATCTCATCAATCATAAAAGCCTGAAGCTTTTTTTTTCACCCTAATTTAAATTGAGAGAACATTCTCAATAATCATTTGTCCCCAAGAGCTAGGACTTCAGAAGAAGCATTCAATATAAAGCGGAGGATTCCAAGCACTGTGAAAAACATCTCACAGCACCAATATGAGGAATTGTCTATACAGATGAAATAGCAAATCTGCCTATGCATAAACTACTATCACAGGCAGAAAACAAACTGAAAAACAGAGAAAACTTATGCTGCAGAACCCATACCAAAACGACTGCATTTCTTAAACTAGCAGACTTTCTATCCTTCAAGCACAACCCTTAGCCCCAGTTTTGTAAAATGTTCCAGGTAGGTGGACCTCAATGCTTGCACAGAGCCCCACAAGGTTTTCTATTCAGCCACAAGGCTTTTTCCATGTGAAATGGCTTAAGGCCGTAGAATTTTCCAATATTCCACTCTCCATTTTTGTTTTCGTGCAAGCACAGACAACAGCCTGTTTCCATTAGTGTTGCAACATGCAGGAAGCCTAGCACAGAATTAAAGAAGAACTAAGACAGAAAATTAGCAGGCAGAATAAACTAATCTCTTTTCTGAATTTTGAAGCAGATTGATCCCTGCACATATGCTTTATCTTGCCACTGCATTCTCCCATGGCACATTTAATATAATAAATGGTAGACTGGCATCTGGTAGCAAGTGCATTTAGTCTCACAAAGAGTTAATGGAAAGAGAAAATGTTCTACAAGTGACAGCACAGCTCATGCAACATTTTTCTGTGGTGCATACACTACAACCTCAGAATTTCACCTCATCTCTTTCAATCAATGTCAATACTTCCCTGCTTTCCTTGTGGGACATTCTAGAACAGCAGAAAGAAGTCTCACAGAGCAACTTCTAGGTAGATAAACGGTGTGTGCTGTAATTAATAGCAAGCCAATTCTTCCTACAATACACAAGATAAATCGAGTAACAGCAATGACCTTCAGACTGCAATTTTACAGAAACCTCTCAAAGCTGGACACATGCTCTACTGAATAAATATTTTGGCTTTCACTTTGCTCTGGATATACCAAGAGAGACTCATACAAAAAGAAGTTTTTAAAGAGGCAATCAGTGAAGGGGAAGTGGGGGAATTTCTCTAGTGCTTAATGTGACCTGCATTTTTTCCCTTAAAATAATTTTTCACCTCCATTATTCTCCTTTTACTTGCTTAAAATGGTGACTATTTTTTTTTTAAAGAGGAAGTGGTTTCCCTCCTTCCCTCTCTCCCTTTTTAACTATAGAACTATCAAATCTGACCTGTTTTTTTTCCCTCAAGGATTTTCCTAGATATTACAAAACAGCTTATTAAGCATTGTTCACTTTAGTAGAGCAGCAGTGGAGGGGAGGGCTGAATATTTCACAACAAGCACACTTATACCAAATATGCATCAGGCACTGGAGTTAAATAAATATTTGTTTCCAGCAGGAGCTAAGCACACTTTCCCTGCTCAACTTTCAGTATCTCAACTCTTGCAGTGTCATTATGTCACTAACTCTCTAATCACTCTTCTGAGCTGCAGTGCATGTCTTAAAAAAGGAAAATGCCTCTTGCCTCCCTCCCCTCCCACAAATTATCAGTGTCTTTATACTTTCTAATGCAGCAAAACCAAACATAAGATCACTTCCATCAGTCCACTTTCCCTCTCCATTAACCACCTCTATAAGCAGAGCTTGAGGGGGACGTATCCGAGGTTGGGTCTGTACTGTGGGTTCTGCTTTTTTTTAAAAACACACTCTAGCTCTCTGCAAAAAGGACTGAGGAAGAGAAAGGGCATCCCTCGAACAAGAACTCCCAAGCTGAGGTTCCAATTCCCAGACCTACTACTGTGCATGAAGAAGGGGCCTGAAGAAGGAGCAGGCATTGGTGACCAACACAGCACTTGCCAAGTACTGTGGGAATGAGTTTGTACAGTTAACTGATCACTCAGTACTTAAAAGTACATGCGAGAGATGTGTTTTTTTCCGGCATCTGGTTACAAATTGGCTGTGCATAATACAAGTTGCATAATGCCTTGCCTAGAATCCTTTCTGGGAAGCCCAGCACTTGAAAGGTATCATTCCCCAATGCCACAGCTCTCCTTCCAGGTCAAAACTTACCACTATGACCTAACAAATTCCATATGTGAATCTAATACACAATAACAAGTACTTATGACCATCTGGTAACTACACTATGCTTAACTAATCTTTGAGGTGCCCTGCACTCTCACTTGGGTCCATGGGGCTTGCCTGGTGCATCAGTATTACTATTTTCAGGACACTGTAGACCTAGCAAGGCTGAGACCATTCTGATCAAAACAGCAACCTGAGAGACCATGCCCTCTCTTCTGAGATTCAGAGAAGACTCGTATGATTACGGGACAAATCTTTTGATGCAAATGATGTTTAGGACTACTACTTCACATCTCAGAAACATACAGCATCATTTTCACTCCACAGACTTTACCTACTAAAGAAAGCCTCCTTTTACCTTGATGACAGGGACTGAAAACATGTTGTCCAAGCCAACTTCTTCTAATAGCCTTGGCTACTTACAGCAGTATAATTGGAAATACCATTCACATTTTATCTGAGACTGGACAGTTTTGGTTTATATTTCTGTTTGCTTGCTTGTTTTTGTTTTTAACATTGGATTTAAGTATACAAAATCAATCCCTGGACTTTAGAGCACAGCAACTTTGGTCAAATGCTCTAGAAAGCATGTCTGTAACTACTAAATATTTCCCAGATTTGTACTTGATTTCCAAATTCCACATTTGAAGCTAAAAATTAATTTCCATGTTCTGGAGGATGGATACTTTCCTGGTCCCTCTGGGCTAGAACAAATAAGTTGTTTTGGTCACTAAATTTCAGCTCATACAGACTACTCATAAAACAGAGAAGGAGGCTTTTTGCTTGTTTATCCATACTAACATTTGGATTCTTTTAGTGACCATGATCTGTAACTTACAACCATCCATCAAACTGACTCTGGAATACTCTTCTCAGCAAATTAATTTCTTGGACATCATTGTGAAAATTTACAGTGGCTATAACACCACCACACTGTATCAGAAACCAACCAACCATGACAGCAATCTCCACACCAGGAGCTCTCATTCTAAACATACCACTAGATCCACTGTGTATAGCCAAACTCTACATTACAACCATATCTGCTCTGACTGGGATGCACACATTAAGGATCTGGAGCAGGGATTCCTACAGTTACAATATAATCCTAAAATAGTAACTGCTCAAATCAACAGAGCCAGACTCGGACATCATTCTGGCCTGCTACGCTGCCAACCCCCCAGACAAGGACAACAGAATCCTTTTGGCTGACACCCACAGCTCCTCAAGATTAAATACCTTAGACACATCATGAATAACCTCCAGCCCCTCTTGGAAAATGACAACCGTCTCAAGGCAGCCATGGGGGACAAACCTGTCCTGGCTTACAGGCAGCCCTTCAACCTCAAGTGGCATCTCTCCAGCAACAGACTACCTCCTATGCTCACCAAGGCACCAGACCTTGCTCCAGGCCAGATGCCAGTTGTGTCCCCCCAGAGACCACATCATCACTGAACCAAATAATATCGAATATAACATCTGAAGTTCATTTATCTGCACCTCTACCAACATCACATGCTTACAGTGCCCCTCTGCCATCTGACAGCATGATCCCTACATATACAAATGAATAAACACTGATCTAACAGTAATTCTAGAAAGACACACAGGGCTGCAGCAGAACACTTTAGCCTCCCTGCCCATTCTATTATTGACCTCAGAGTGGCTGTTTCCAGACAACAAAACTTTACAAACTTGAATGAGAAACTGCAGAACAAGAAGTCATTCACAGGCCAGACTGAGTTATGTATGGTCTAAACCAAGACTATGGATTCTTGTCCTATTACCTGAATTTGCTTTTTTAACCCCTACATCCCTCAATGGGTTAAATGCTTTTCTCCCTCCTAACCACCAGCAGTGCCCCTCCTTTTTCCTCCCCTCTTCTTTACCCTTTGTATTCTAATCATTGCTTTCTATTTAGAAGCTCTGCTTCCTGCAGTCCTTTCACAGCATCTGAAGTAAGTCCTCCACTTAGGAAAGCTAATACTATACATCTCTGATTTAGTTAGTCTTTAAGGTGAAAATCTACCCTGCTTTCTGCCTGACTTCAGACTAACACAACTACCTACCTCTCCGTGATCCATAATAGGTCACGGGTATCAGAGTTGCAAGAAGACTACACCAATACTTTCCTTAGAGGTATCCATGAACAACTCAGTTTTGTACTCAGCTTCATGTGCCAGGGCCTCCTTAATTAATTAACTGAATAACACTGCACACAATAAAAAACTTTTCAGGCCTTGTTATCTATCACAGGGCAAAAAAAAAAGTATAAACAGTGGGCTTCAAGTGCAGATTATTTTCCTACCCACATTGACTGCTTTGGAAGATGCACAAAAATTGCATGAACTTTGCTAACAGATGAAGAAATAAAAGAAGTTTTAATATCTGGCTGTTCACCATGGGCATATGCCATTTAATGGTTACCTACAAATGAGTTCGTACTGTTTTTTTCTTCATGAAAAATAAGACCTGAAAAGATTTATACTTTGTGCAGGTAGGTGATGTTATTTGGTTGTTCATATGTCTGATACCCCTCCCTCAAAGTATAAAGAATTGCAAAATTTTATCCTCCCCAATTCTGCCTGAGAGGCTTCTGTAAACAAGACAGATTAACATTTTAAAGTAACTTGTTTTCAATAATAAACTTTAATCTGCAATAGAAATTCTGCCTGGGTAAATGTTCAGAATACTGAGAGACAAATGGTAGAAGCTTTCTTTTAAAGTCACTTCCCAGATACTACCATTGACAACTGCCAGACGAATCATACCCAGCGAAGCTCACATCAGTTTCCTTCCATGCTAAGATTTTAACAGCGGAAGGGATATGTTCGTGTGCTCTTGTTCTTATATGCCAACTCTACTGGATGAGTGGTGATAGTTATATCTAACAGTAAACCAGGTGCAGAGAGGTTATAATAGTAGGGAAGGAGGGTTTCTAAAGAGTTAGCAGTTGTTACTGTCAGTTTTCAACTCCATTTGCTGTGGTCTTCCCAGCCACTGACCGTAAAACAGAGTCATCTGCCAGAACAGTGTCAGTGCCATTCAAAATGCTACTGTGCTTCTGTACACAGAACTTGCTTCCCAGCAAACTCTTTCCTTGATTTTCATATTTAATATTAGCTACATATATGGAAAGCTAGATTATCTATACAATACATATTGGAGAATAGCACATGCAGCATGCTTTAGCAGCTCATGCTCTAGACTAATTCTAAATGAAAGCTATAGCTACTTTCGATAAAGTAGATGACACTCATCATCAGGGACCCTGGTTTACTCTGATTAAAAATAGCAAATTCTCTGATCAACCCCCCCCCCAAATCTGTGTTTTTCCAAGATTAAAATGAAACTCCACTAATTTTATTTATTTATATTATATATAGGTATCAGTTGAACACAATGTTTTATTGATATATTTACAATTTTAAAGCAAGTTGGAAGCCTACCAGTGCCTCAATCACTATAATAAAATACATTCTAAATACCTATATATTTTGGTGCTTGATTTGGGGTTTTTTATCATGGAAAATCAGAGCTTCCCCTGCCTCCTTGGCTCACCAGGATGTGGGTCCAGCTGTGGCTGCACTTGGCAGCAGCAGGGGCAGTGGTGTGGAATTGTGCCCCCGGCGCTGCCCTGGCACATGGGTTGCGGGGGCCCCCGCGGCCGCCAGGGGCAGGGCAGCCCCAAGCCCACAGCAGCCAGCCTGCATCCGCCCCCACACCGTGCACAAATCTGAGGGCACATGCCCCCCCATGCCCTCCCAGGTGTGTGCACGGTGGCAGGGAACCAGGTCCCCTGCTGCCCCCCAGATGCCCTCGGCTCCATCCCGCTCCCTGCCCAGGCCCTGCAGCCATGCATTTCCACCCTGGCCCCGGGCCCTAAGCCCCAGGCCCCATGCACCACCCCAGATGAGCAGTGCCCCCAGCCCTGCCTAACACTCTCCCTCCCTCCCTCCCCATGGGGGCCTCAATCCCTGCCCTCCCCCATTTATGTGGCACCCCCTTCCTGATTTCCACATTTTTCTCCTTAAAGAGAAAATCCACATTTTCCCTCTAAAATGAGAACATCTGTGTTTTTCTGCATTTTTCCATGGTGAACAGAAGACCTGGATCCCTGCTCTTCAGTGACTGTGGACCACCAATCTGCCACTGAACTAACTTTTCCAGGCTAAACTCAAATGTAATGAGACCACCAACATCTTGCAAAACTATTATATGCTTAAAACCCTGAAGTAACTGTTGGCTGCACATCACAGTATGACATTCCATAAAAATAATATTGTAACAAGAAGTGAGACTAGGACTAAATGGGAACATTTGTCACATGGCAAATCATTAAAGCCCTCTCATCTCTATTGCTGCCAACAAGAAAGGGTGACAGAGAACCTACCTATTCTTGTGGCGACTTCTGATTAAGCTTCCTCTTAGATACCTGCATCCAAAGTTATTACACTCTTCTTCTTTGCAAAGGGTCACTATGTCCTGCCAATTCATCAACTCCCAAAATAAACTTGTTGAGTAACTAAAGATGTCAATAGCTTTTCACATTCTCTCCATGCAGACAACAACATGCAGCTGAGATGGTAACTCAAATACAAAGTGGATGTTTCATACTTATTCACAGAGGAGCATTTTCCAATGCAATTGTCATTTGTAATATCCCTAGCACCTTAACAAGCCAATTCACATTTTCCTAGGACTGACATTTTAAACAAGGAACATCGATTTAAACATCGATAATTTAAATTCCATCAGGACACCACAACAGTTTTTTTCAAGCCAGGACTATCCCTGCCAAATCAAAGTTTGGTTGCTGTACACCTAAATCGTACGTACTTGGTCCCTGAAGTGAAATCCAGAACTCTGGAGCTGAGTACCTATATTTCTTATAGAGAGCATAAAGAGGATTAGGCAACTCAGAAATAGCCAACGCCCTGAGCAGGAAACAACCTAGAACAAGCTAACAGCGAACAAGGATGAATGGAGCATGTGTATGAAATCCCACCCTTTTCAGGGCCTTTGCCACTTGGGGATCTGCAGCCTAGAATCCTTTCCCGAACAATTCCTGAATGCTTACAACTATTCCTTCCAAAACAGAGCAGGGCAAGTTTAAGATGTGGGAGGGATTTTACATGTAATATAATAGCCTTGAACAGGGGTTGGCAGGGCCTGCTGTGAAACCCAGGATCCCAGGGCCCTGTCTGTGGTAGGCTGGTGAGCAAGAGCTGTGCCAACATAGCCCCATTTGCCCTACAGCTGCTTGTCCCATCACAACCACCACAGGCACTGCCTCCACCACAGCATGCTGCCACTTGGCCCACGGTCACTTGCCCAACCACTGCCACTTGTGCCACCACCAGCCCTGAAGCTGGCCCTGCCGATCTGTACCAGGGCACAGCGTAATTTTGACTCCCCTGATATACAGGAATAGTCCCATAAGCAGGGGTTAGAACCCAGGACTTTGCCCCCTTAGGGAGGTGCTCAAAACAGTAGACTACAGTTGTGCACTCTCTCTGGTCCAATGAACTGAATTATTTTCTACACAGTGGAACAGATTCAACAGGAAAGCTAAGGAGTGTCCTACGCACAGAACAACCCATCTCTTGGTTATCCTGGGAGGTGGTAAAGGCTAGTTTGAACTCCCTCACACTGAGGAGGAAATTAAATGCAAGTCTCTTACTTTATGTTTTAAAAGGAACCAGATACAACTGCATTTCTGTAGGGTCCCAATCCTGTGGGGGTGGTGTACATTTGGAGTGTTCCAAGATCAGTATGGACATCAAGAGACAGGCATAGGACCATACAGTTTCTGAATCCTAAATGAACTTGGATATAAGCTAGGAACCAACTTTCTCAAACTAGGACAGCATAAGCATGACTCCATGTAGTTTGTGAACTAAAGACAAAATAAAGTCCTCTAGCATTAGGTGGCAGCTAACCAGGGCTTTTTGGATCAAAAATTTGTTGTGCCAAAGTCCTGCATTAGGTGTTTTAGATCTACCCCTATATGCTACTATGTACTCTCCAAGTTATGATGTTCTTCGCTTCTCTCACAATTGCTTCTAATTCATTTAAACAAATCATTGCACATAAAGTACATAGCATCTTCCATGAAAGAATCTCAAAGCTCTTTACAATAAGCAATTAAGCCTTACAACAGCAATGTTAGGCAGGTAATTATCTCCATTTTACAGGGAGGTAAACGTAGCACAAGAAGGGTAAATTACTTGTCAACAATCACGTAACAAGCAACTGGGGAACCTGGAAATAAAACACTTCCTAGTTAAGCTCTATGACCATTAGACAATACTCCCACCCTACAGAGTGCTGTTAGTTTCTCTATCAACTATATTTATGATTTCCTATATTAATCTGATGGTATGCAAATTTAAAATGCAAGTCTGTATGAGATCCAATTGCCATGTTTGAAAAACTTTGGCCTTTTTACTGGCCTTTTGTTCAGGGAGAAAGAGGAAAAGATTTTTTAAACCTTAAATTCACAACATGCACTTTAACAGACAATTTTAATTGCATAGCAAGCAGCCCATTGTATTATCAATGCAGATGAAAAAATCAATCAATTAAAATAACACAGGATACAACACTTTTCCAGAAACATTTTCAGGAACAACAGCAATATCAAGTAAGGAAATTTAGAAGAAAAGGAACTTGTACAGCAATAGCACTGGCAATTGAATCTCAGAAAATAAGGTAACTTCAAAGGACAAGATGAAAAGAACTTTGTGTCAGGCTTCTGTTAAACTGAAGGAGAAAGAGACATGGAAAATAATTGTAGCTTGAGAAGAGAGAGCAGGTAATGTGTTTTCATACAAAATCTTTAAGGCTAAGTCAGTGACTACTGACAGGAGCCTGTGGTCACATCTTATCAGATTTCCTACTATATTAAATACATTAGAACATAAAGAATGCCTCACCCTCAAAACGGAGAAAATGTTAGGCCCGGGTCTTGCAGCTAAACCCCTATGCATACTGTAATCTCCCTGTACAGATCTCTAGTCACAGGACTGTGGCTTTAGCTAGCAGACCATTTCCTTAAATCTGCTTTTGACAGAAGAGGTAGCTACAAATCCCAGAAGAGTAGTTTAATATTGGCTGTTTTAATCTAAAGAATATTAGAAGTTGTAGTAGAAGCAGAGTGGTTCAAATCTGTAAATAAATTCTCAAATAAATAAAGAGGCAGTTTGGCTCAAGAATTTTCCATGCTATATACCCCAGAAATTAGAAAGGAAATAACATGTCTCTCCCTCTTCTCATGCTACAAAGAATAGCAGCAATTTTCTTAAAAGCAGGCTAGACTAAGAGATGTGAAATATTTCTATTTAACGTCTATCACCAACAACCTACAGAAAATTCTCAAACAGGGACTGGTGGAACACAGACACAGATATTAGTTCTATTTAATTTTTACAGCAGAGGTTTCTCACCTAAAATCATATTTTATTTTGAAAAAGGGACATTAAGGACTGAAAGGCACAAAACTAAACATTACACTCTTTTTTACGTCCTACAGATATTTTCTGCATTTTGACACAAAAACAAAGGCTGCAAAATTGCTGCATTCTAGCTCTTCAGCAGAGTAATACCAACAAATCAGGGGAACTATGTTTTATGTTTTTGGTTTTGTTTTTTTGGGTTTTTTCATTTATCAGCCCCACAATACTTCCAATTTGTTATTTTACAAGTAGTCAAGAAACTACTCATTGTGGTTAAGTACTTGAATTTGGGGTTCCAACTATATGATACTAACATTTTAGTTTAAGGAGACATTAAAATATTGCATCCAAACATTAACCTACCTATTTGCTATTTAGTTTTGCAAGTTTACCTGACACAAACAGACTACTCTGTATTTATCTTAAACAAAAATGAATAGTAATTTCATATTAGCAAAAAATACAATTAGTCAAGATAGGATTATCGTATGTGTTTAGCCCTGTCATCCTTTGATGTCTTGCCACTGAAAGAGCAATTCTGTTCATACACACACAGTTGGACACTGGCATGGGCGAACCAGGCAGCCACCCAAGGCCCAGGCAGAAAGGGGGCCCAAAATGGTAATTTAAAAATTATCATCATCATCTCTGGCAAAGGGGAGCCTGATAGAAAAGTTCACTCAGGGCCACCAGGAGTCTAGGTACAGTGTTTTACACACACACACACACACACACACACACACACACACACACACACACACAGTCTCTGTCTCTGCAATTTAGCCCAGAGCCCATTACATGGCTAGCATGTTGTTATATATGCATCCCAAGCAAGGAGTGTTTTATGACTTTAGTTCTTTTTTATTATCCATGGGAACTATCAAAGTATACTGGTCCTTTAAATAGCCTCTCAATGCACATGGCCAGCAGTTGTTGATATTAACAGGTATTTGGGTCAGTGCCTTTGGTCTCACACCTGCCTCCTAATGGCTCTGATAGAGGTGTCTTGTAGAGAAATCTCTGAACTTATTAAACAGCAGCAACAGAGCCAAATGAAACATCTATTCTTGCTCTATAAAATACAACAACATTACTCTAATAGTTGTATCTGCTTCTTTAAATCGGGCCTCAAAGGATTTCCGATCTGTTCTAGTGTACATTTTAACAACTATATTTAATCATGGTCAAGCTTATTTCAGTTTAACAGAAAATATATCATAGAATATATGCACACACAAGTAAAATAGTTCACCTTTCACTGTCAGTAAACACTGCGTTGGAGGATTTAATTTCCATGCTCAGATAGTTTATTAATAGTAATTATTATTAATAATAAAATGCTGTGGAAGAACTGTAAACATAGGGAGTCAAGCCCGGATTTTTTTCATACCTCTTTCACTAACAATGTAATATTTAACATCTCTGGACCATAGCGTAAGTCATACGTTAAACTAAGAAAATATACTTATCTTAATAAGTCTTGAGATCATTAGATATGATTACAAATAACTCATCAGAAAAAGTAGTTAAATAAAATTAAAGAAAAGCTAAAGAAAATGGAAATGTTAAGGAGCGGTTCTATATCCACTTCACACTTAGAACAGTCAGTGACGTCAATGAAAGTCTTGTGCATGAAGCACTCGCAGAATCAGGCTCAACAAATGGATCCTAATTATTGAAGAGCGACAAACAAAAATAAAAAATATGTTTGAATATTTCTTTCAAACTTGTTTTAAGGCAAGAAGATGGCTGAAAGGCATATGTCTTGCAGTTGCAAGCTCCAAATAAACGTAAAGAGGAACAAAGCCACAAGTTTTACATATGCCTTGAATTGTAACATCAAATGTAATACAATAATATACAGGTAACCCCCACTTAACGCTGTTTCGCTATAATACTCATTTTAAATTGATACCGTTTCCACTTAGCGCTCAGCGAGTTTCATTATAACACCTGCAGTTGCCATCTTGGGTCATTAAAACTTTCAGTTTCACTTAATGCTCAGTTTTTCAGGAACCAATTAAGAGTGCTAAGTGGGGGGTTGGCTGTAATCAGATTATTAGCTGAATCCATACATTCCCCAGTGTGTTTAAATGAAATCAGAACTGGAAATGTAGTATTCTGCAGTGAGATTTTTGCAAAACTGTAGAGGATATTAGACAATGTCCAAGAATCATGGACAAGTAGGGTTGGAAGGGACCTCAGGAACTCATCTAGTCCAGCTTCCTGCTCAAGGTAGGATCATCTCAGTCTAAACCACCCCACACAGATTGGTATAATTTGCTCTTAATGCTTCCAAGGACAAGGTAGCCTCTTCTAAAGCTTAAACACCCTTACAGTAAGAAATTATTCCTAATATCCAATCTAATTTCCCTTGCTACAGTTTAAAACTGTTACTCCTTGTCCTGTTTCCTGCAGCCATAAGTAGTTACCAATTTTTAGGATTCCAATTCTTCACCTGTCTAGATGGAGCAATTGATGATTTAAAAACTTATTTTCCAATTTACTGAGCTTTGTCTTTTTTAACAGTTATTTGAAAAATATTCAAACACAATTAGTGATAGAATTTTCTGCTGTTTAAGAAACACGCGTGTTGTATCCAGTGTGAGTTTTTAAGGACCAAAGTATGATCCTCTTACTCAAACAAAAAGTATTTTCAAATACTACCTTCCACTTAAAAGGGGTTTACTTCTGGGGTAAGTTACCATTCAGTATCTGTAAGTATTATAGTCTCACCCAGTTCTCAATAGCCTTTTCAGGCTACAGGCCAGAAAGACCAAGCTCAGGTCAGAGAAGGGCAGGAAGGTGCTACGACCAGACTACTACCAAATACCACCAAAACTCCACATGTCTAAGCTGGATACAAAGGCTCCACAGGCTGGATCTGACCTTTATGCCATAGGTTACCACCAAGCCTGGGTCTAGACTTACATGAGGTCTACTTTAAATTTCTTGGATGTTGCATTTTTAATAGTTCTCTGATTCTCAAATTCTAAGTTGACAGACAAGCCAAAATTGTTTATAAAATAAATTAAACTCTCACATTTCCATTCGTATACAGTAAAAAGAGCCCCAGTCAATACAGAATAGCAGGTTTTAATACTGTTTCTAGAATATTTTGCTTCTGCTGAAAAGAAGAAAGCATATGTAAGCAACAAACAAGCAGAAAAGTTAAAAAAAGCCCTCACACTATTAAGGATATATTAGTGCAATGTGAAATGACAAACATCTCCTTGGTAGCGCCTTCTCATATGGAGTTTGAAAACCATGGATATACAGGCTGTGAAGACCACTTAAATTTTAAGACTAAACTAGAAGAATGCTGCCTGTTCTAGGATCCTGCATTTTGCACTGTGACACTAAAGCACCATTAACAATATTATTTCTGGGCCACAGTGCCCACTCTGGGCAAAGCGCTGTCCAAACTCCTGAACAAGACAGTTTCTGCACCAAGAATTCCACAGTCCAAAAAGAAACAAATATGTTATGCCTCAGAAATAATTGATTTCTTAGAACGTTTTATCCAAGTATTCCCAAAGTCTGTTACAAGCATTTACTATGCCTTAAAATACCCTGTGAAGATACTCTCTCATCAGGCACTGAAAAATTGTGCAATTTGCACAAAGTTAAGTGTTTTGCTGACTTCCCAGCATTATAGTAGGACTATGTATATATAGAGTACTATCTAGATGCAGTTTGTTAGAAAAAAATATATAATGAAACAGTTTTCTGCTGGAATTTGTTAATTTACTAAAAGCTAACCATTCTATCCAAACTATAACATTTCAATTAAATTCTAACAGAAAACTACCTTGCTTCCTGCCAGTTTATCCACTTGTTGGCTTTGACATCCCTGACTTCTAGGCCAGGCTCTGTCAGACTGCCTGGAGTTGCAAAGAAATGAAGCTGCACCAAGAATGTCAAAACATTGGAGTTTTGTTAAAGAATTTAAACAAAATCAGTTTTGAAACAGCAATATCTTTTGTTAAATCTTTCACCACCCAAGCCTACTAACCTCTAGGAACTTAAAGAACTCTGCTTTCAGGAAGTACCCAATGAGCAAGGACAATATATAAGGAAGAAGGAATGAAGTCTGAATGTTGTATTGCCCTGGCCTGCTAACTGTATGTTCAAATACTAAACTTTGTATAAAAATGCATCAGGTCCTCCAGGTATATAAAAAAAATCAGAAACAAAATATATTGACGGGAAGGGGAAACACAAAATGGCTAGGGACATAAACCGGTTTAAGTGATCAGAAACTGGTTTAAACCTGTAACAGAACAGAAGCTCAGTGCAAAACCAGTTTAAAAATGGCTGAAACCAGTTTAAAATAAACCTGGTTGAATGTAGTATCAGATTTAACTGGTCTGGGTCAAACCGGTTCATGAAACTTGTCCCAGACCCCTTCCTGGTTCAAGTTAAATCAGAGTCCCAGCATGCTTTCCAGCCCTGGGCTGGGCTGTCTGCTCCAAAGAGCAGGGCTGGCCCTGCCCCTCTGCTCCCTAGCTGGGGCACTGAGGGCTGGCTGACAAGGGAGGGGAGGCAAGCCCAGCTGGGGATTCAGCAAACCCCAACTGGGGTCTGGGACAAGGGAGGAGGGTTAAACACCCTTTCCTACTGCTCACATTTACTGGTGGCTGCAACTGTGGACTACAAATCCAAGAGGCACCTGGAAGCAGGAAGAAGTGATGAACAACCCTGCAGAGTCCTGCTGCTGTAAGTCTGGACTGCAAATCCTAGAGACCTTGGGGACAGCAGGAAGAGGAAGTGAATACACAGCTAGAGAGTTGTGCTGTAGTACCCCCTGGCTTCTGGCCTGAGCCACTGCAGGCATATGGCTGCATTTCCTGAATCAAAGGTAAAAGTCTGTTTATTTCTGCTTCAGTTTAATCTGTGCAATTTAGACTAACCTGCAAAGACTGAATTGATTCAGCATCAGGCTTTTTGACTGTCTGTACCTAGCCCATAAAAACACCAATGCTAATAGATGTAATGGCCAAAAGCTGTCATATGTTCCAACAGCCTCTGAGCACGTCAATGGCAGACCAGGAAGGAAAATTCTAGACGCTTTCCAAAAACATTTTCAACTCACAGATATATGAAAGCTATGTTTTAAGCAACTGTGATCAGGAACCTGGAGAAACAATACATCAGAATATTGCAAACTGCACAAAATGGCTGACTCATACAATTATCAAATCCTAAAGGATGATGTAATTCACAACAGATTAGTAATAGGAATGACAACCACAGGAACTTAAATCAGAAAGCTTAGACAGCTACAGACATGTGCAAGACATGAACAAGATCATAACCAAAGGCAGAAAAGAAGTGGAACATAAGACTTCAGTGAAAATACTCAGGAAACCCAAATGATCCTGGAGCAAAGCAGTAGGGCATCTTTTCACTTCAAACAATACAGATTTGTTCATTATTGTAAACTACTATTCAGAGTGCTGTAACTAAATGAATTGTCACGCATCACCCAAGTGACCATCACAAGCAAAGCAATGAAGCACTTCAGCAGATATGGTATCCAAAATTGTCTAGTTTCAGAAAACAAATCAGTTCTTTTGCAGGGAGTTGTGCAATTTATCTGGTAATGGGAGTTTAGTCATAACAAGACATCAAACTTCAGCCATCCAAAAGGCAAAGCCATATCAGCATTTAAAATTACTTTAATAGTTAAAAGGCCTTAACAGCAACCTATTAAGTTCTACCCGCATTGGTTGGTACCCGAGTACATCAAGCTCCCACATTATTACAAGTAGTGGTGGAAGAAAAAACGAACTGATTGAGAAACACGTAAAAACCAAACCACAATTACAGATAAGCTAAAAAACTTCTAGAACTGTATCCAGAAGACCCTGTCAGGATCAATTTTTTTCCTCAAAATAAATCATACACTTGGAAGTAAGCTACACGTTAGATAAGGCCTCATCCATAACATGTTGCATTGGAGGGACACATTCACTAACCCCACCCCCAAACTGCCACAAACTCAAGATATAGACGTGTGTGGAGGACCCTGGAATATAAGCCACAATGAAACTTGATCAACAAGACAAAAGGAACAAGCTGAAAATCAATCATGAGATATCAGAAAAGACTCTCAAAATACCGCATTACCAAATTAACCATATCCAAGAGAGTATCCTCTCAATACAAGCCAAAGTTGGGCAAGTTCCAACTTCAAACTTCTGCAAGGTATACACAAGACTTTGTATGAGACTAAAGATGTGAAAGAACAACGCTCCCAAACCCAGAGGAAAATACCTTTGTCTTGAAGCAAGTTAACAGTTAGCTTAAAGAGAGAGAGAGATCTAGACTGTTAAATATGTAAGCAGATTATGATTATTTTTCTGAAATAAAAGATGACAAGAAGGATATCGCAATAGATAATCATACTGCCGTATATCTCTGGAGGCCTAGTAATGTAGAACCATAGAAAGAGAGGGCTGAAAGGGACCTCAGAAGGCCATCTAGTGCAACCCTCTGCTGAGAGCAGAGACAAATGTTGTTTAACCTGCATTTAGAAACTTCAAGTGACTGAGACTGCACATCTAGATCCTCTAGACCAGTGTTTCTCAACCCCTGGGTTGCAACCCAAAAGTAGGTTGCAAGTATATATGAAAGGGTTGCAAACAAACTTTAAAAATGGATTCTCCTTTAATAGAGAAAAAACATGGCAAACTGGCTTTTCCCTTGCAGGCTGGAAGAGTTCCAGCTGCAAGGGGCTGCTTGGAGCACCCTCTGCCCTCCACACACCCACCCCTTGCCCCACAGAGTGGGGATGGGACCTGAGGGCAGGAGGAAGGAGGTGGGGCAGCGGGTTAGGAGTAGCCATCAATATTTACATATGCATCCCAGTACAAAAAAGGTTGAGAGTCACTGCTCTAGATAATCCTGTTTCCAGTGTTTAACCACCCCCACAGCTAAAAAGGTCTTTCTGATGTCAAACCTAAATCCTGTTTGTTGCAACTGAGGCCCATTATTGCTTACATATGTGGAGGAACAGCACATTATGTCTCCCTTTATTTCTGTGCACACAACAAGACAACAGCAAAGCCAAGAACAGAGCCCAGGAGTCCTGGTTCTTAGTCTCCTGCTTTAAATCATTTGTAATATTTAGCCCTACAGTTGCCTATTTATATTGTAGAACTCAAAATTAATGTTCAGAGCACTTGGAAACAGAGGAAATGGAAGAGTGCAGGAAGAAAGTGCATTATTCCATGATTTACACACAACGTCTTATTCAAATAGCTTATTTTTTCAAGTGCAAAATGACTGGCTGCAGAAGCAGTAAGAGGCATTGGTACAAGGGACTGATTATCAGAATCAATTATAAAAAGACACCAAGGAAAAAAACCTAACAGTATATGTTCCATGCTATAGAAAAACCTATATGAATCTACAGCTGAGAAGAGGGTGAGGTAGTCTCTGAAGTACTGCAGCAAAGATCCAGTGGCACAGGCCAGTGACCAGAGTACAGACCCAGGATCTCTGGAGGGCTTGAACTCATTGCAAGCTTCTGTACTACCGCACCTTCCCTGCTACTGCTACCCATGCTACACTGATTTAAACTTATTTTAAGTATTCCTGCCTGCACCACAATCTCAACTTAATTTTGCTAGGCAGACACACCCTACATGCCTGTGAGAAATTCCACTGAATTTCATGGGATTATTGGGAACCTTAAAGTTATTTTTCTGCATAAGGGTATGCAGGATTGTGGCCTAAGATCTTTTTTCACATTGGTTTTCAAGCACAAGATTTAAAAAGAAATATTTCTGTATCACAAGCACAAGCTAGTCACAGAGCATGCATTATTAAAGATTTTTAGTCCAAGTTTTCTATTTGATTCTAGTAGTGGTGTCACAAAGCAAGTCAGGCATAAGATTCAGGAAAAACTGTACAAGTACATAACAGCTTGATCACACACATCTCAAAATACCTTTATTTATTTTACTTGTACATACTGACGGTTCACCAAAGGAACATTAGCAAGGTTAGTGGGCCTAGCATTTGACCTAAATATTTTGGTTTATAAATCATTTGCAAAGCTCCAGTAAAGTTCTACTTAAAACAAACACGTGACTTAGTGCTCTTTGTTCAAGAAAACTGAGTACATTTTACTTTATACACTTCATAAGCAATATTTAATTTGCAACATGGGGGAACTTACAGCAATAAACTAATGCATGTATGCCTCAAAAGTAAAATATTCCTAACAGGGTAGATTTTGGCCCCAAGATGTTATAAATAACAGTTTTCTCTTTTGTAGCACCTTTCAGAAAGAGAATGTCAAAGCACTTTTTAAGCATAGCTCAAGCCTCCTAATGTTTAAAAAATAGTGCAGGACTATTATTCCCATTTATAGTTGAAGGAACTGATGTAGAAAGTTTAAGCCCACATTTTAAAAAGTACCGTCTGATCTTAAGTACACCTATTCCTTTGGACCAAACTGGAGACACTTTAGATGTGTTATGTATAAGAGCCACTCACCCGGAGATTAAATCAGTAGAAGTTAGGGACATCCAGCACCTCTGAAAAGCAGACCTAAATTGTGCACACAAGAATTTAAGCACACCAAATAGCAGGTCCCTTTTCTAAATCTACGCCAGCAGACTTGTCAGCAGTAAGTCAGTGAAAATAAGGGGTAGAACTGAAAAGTCCCAGCTCCCAATTCTTTTCTCTGCCACTAGATAACACTTCCTCTAGACAGCTGTGGCAGGCAGGGTGGCGCACAGACTACCTTGTCCAGAGGAGCCAGGTTATAATCTCTACAGAGCTTTGTTCCAATTCTCCACATCATTGATAAATTTGGTTTACAGGAAAAGTTAGTCATTGCAGTCACCCAATCACAAATCCCTACATTCAGAATTAATATAAGACCCCTAAAATATTAAATATCTTGAAAATCATGAGGTTATTAAGAAATAATAAAATATGCATTCTTTTTATCTGCTTCCTGGTTTTTGTGCCTCTAGGAAAACGGGGGTCATGTTTTCAAGCTTATCTGCACCCATACAGGCTAGAAACTCTGTTTTAAAAAGTTGAGACTTGTGCATTCAAAAGATTCCTACAATAGAGGCTTTAAGAACACGAAATATTGAACAACTACTCATAAGAAAAATCTCTAGATTTGGCAGCAGTGTGTTTCCATTACATGTAATCTAGTCCTCTTCTTTATGGCTCCATTATATATGACCTAGTCCTTTTCTGAACCTTTCATATGTTGATGCATAACAGCTGAACTATCTCCTTTGCCTCTCCCTCTCTAAACAACAGGGTAACTGAATTGTTCATTTTAATGCAACTGATCTCCTTATCCAGACCCCACCTACAGTAATATTTTCACAGCAGAACCCTACAC
>NW_005842641.1:263344-271182 GCF_000455745.1 Alligator sinensis
AGAAGTGACTGCTTCACATTTGCTGCTCAAATGCAGATTCCATAATCTGGCAACATCTTTTGCAATTCCAGACGCCTTGTACAATGTACAGCATCTAGGAATTCCACAGTGGGACTTCTCCAGGAAGTGCAACATTTTCCTTCTCCATCCCGTATCAGGCGGGGCAAGTATACACTTAACTCCGCTTCTCTTCACCCTCTGTACTTCTGAGGTGTTTGGTAATACTTCAGGGAGAGATCTTCCCTTGGAGTCAAAGGGCAAAGAGGAACTTGGCATTTTAGTAAGGAATAAATGCTCTTTTTTGGTATTTGCAATGCAAATCTGTGTTTTGCTCAGCACACAAGTCTTGTGCAATAGCCTGTGTACACCCATTCGTTCCAACAATGCCTTCCTATGCAATCTTACTGTAACTACACACAGTCATACAGCTGTTGCTACTGCTCTAAGCTGCAGTATCACTCTCTAAGCAACTAATCTTAGTCCCTGCATTAGGACATTTTCCCTTTCTTTCTTTACCCTCCCTTTGCTGCTTGCTGACTGCTCTATTGTGGAGAGGCTTTACACGGTCTGCAAACCGATAAACCAGGATTTAATCAAGTTCTTATCTTAGCTGTTTTAACATTTTCAACTATTTGTTTTAAAACAAATGCCAAACAAGTCCACAGAACGCCAAGTGGGAAAATATCCTGCGGGTCTGCAACCCCGCAAGGTTTTATAAAGCTGAAATAAGTCTTTGCTCACATCTATTAAAATAAAAGACTTATAAGTATTATATAAGACACTCACATATGTGCGTGGGCGTATTGTCAGCTTTTACTGGTAAACTGCAAAGAAACAGTCCTTTTCAGTTACTGTCACATAAAAGAACTGTACAACTGAGAACAGAATGCCAGGCTATCAGAAATAATGTGGTGAGCTGCTTTTTTTTTCTTTAAATATGATTTCAATCCCAAAAAATGGCTGCAATATTTGCAAATCAAGGGCCACCTTGTGTTCAAGAAGTAATTAAAAATATAAATATATATATATATATATATATATATACACACACACATACATACACACACACACACACACATATATTAGCTTCTTTGCTACAAGCATGAGGCATTAAAAAAGGAAACATCTAGCATGCTTTCTACAATGTACCCATGGCAAAAGCTAAAAAAGTGCAGCATATTAGCAGTCTTGCACCGAGTGCCATATATGGAGCAGACGAGTTAAGTTTTAACAGAAGCAAAAATTGTGCAAGAGGGAAGGTAGGAGGACAACATCCAACATCTTGAATACAATGATGTGGCTTGGGGGGAGGGACAAGAGATTTTGATAGACGTCTTTTAAAAGCTTATTTTAAAAAAGACAAAAAACCAGCGAGTGCTCTTTGCTGCGTTTCAGGAGAAACGAGAAGGCGGGGTTTCTCAGGAGAAAGGAACTTGTGTCACTCACGGCACTTCTGCTCGCTCGGGCTTGCTTGTGCCCGGGGCCCCGGGGGGTGCAGTCAGCTGCTCCTGTCATTTGGCAGCGCGGAGGTGGCGGGGCTGCAAGGGGACACGGCCACAAAGAAACTTAGCTGCGGACCTGCCTCCTCGCTCGTCGTCCTGCACCTAGAAACTGCAGAGCACCCCGCGGGTGCCAGGAAACGCTCCTCTCTCTGCAAAACCCCGGGGGCGGAATCACCCCGACGCTGAAGCTGCTAGAGAAGAAGGTGGGGGGAGAAACTCTTGTGCTCACCTCGGCGGCAGGAGACCGCTCTGGGAAAGGGCGGAGAGGAAACAACTGACAAACGCAAACTTTGTTTCTTTCTCTCCGGGACTCGCTGAAGGCGTCACTTCCTCGTGCTACGAGGGCAGGAGCCTCCCGGGCCCCTCCTCCCCCGCCCCGCCGTGTGCCACGGCAGGGCGGGAAGCGCGAGGGGGAAACTCCCTTGCTCCGCGCTCCCTGCCCCTGCAGCGTGGTGAGGGCCAGGGGAGGATCCAGCCCAGCCGAGGTTGCACCCCGCATTTCCTCACCGAGTGGCTGGCCTGCCCTTAACCCAGAGACCAAACTCCTGCTCTCCTAATGCCAGTCTTTGAGGTTTGCCCCTATTCTTATTCATCCAACCATCAGTCGATGTGCTGCTGTCTCATGAGAACAGGCACACAAAGGTTTCACAATTTAAGAACAATTTTTCTAACTATTTAGTTGGTGTAACAAAAGATACCGCATCTACCCAAACAACCTTGTCTGCCAAAGGTTTTTACAGCACCATTAAGAGGGACTCTCCCAAGGCCCCGGTAGAGATGGACACGCTCCTTCAGCGGCTGCGCAGGCCAACCTAGAAGGAATGATGTGCTTAGGCCCATGCATAGTCCCCTACTATAAACAAGTGCATTCAAAGCAGTAGCGATTGGGTTGCGTCCAGCTGAAGTCAAAGGGATGTGATCCACGGACCCAAGGGCTGAATTTGCTCTAATGAGCAAAGTGAGTATCAATCAGTGGCAATGCGTAGAGGGTGCACACGGGAGCATGTGCACCCCCTGAGAGTGTTGGTGCACCCCCTGACCGGCCGCACTTGCCACTTAGGCAATATGCAGGGTGGGCAGGCAGGAGCACTGGTGCCCCCCTGCAAACACTGCCGCTTCTGGGAGTGGCTGCAGCGATCTCAGCGGCTGTTGTGGGATCACCCTGGGGGGGGGACCCCTCCCTCCCCAGTCAGCAGGATTGCTCGTGGCGGATCTCCCAGCAGTCGGCAGCATCAGCCCCCCCAGTTGGCGGGACTGACTAAGGCAGCACTAGTTGCCCATGAGTATTAAGCATTGGCATTATTACCTGCGCTTTTTGGAAAGTGCTCTGGGACCTGAATCTTTCATAAAGAGCAGCAGTGGTAACCAAGAGAAGTGGTTTAAGCTTCATACATTTCATGTGAAGGACACAACCTCCTAAAGCAGGGGGTGGCAATGTTTTTGGGCAGAATGCCAAAAAACAACCACCTCAACTTGCATAAGATGTTGGCATGCCAGGGTCAGATGGCAGGGGAGCCATGAGGAGCCTGATCTTGGTTGTGGCAGTGCAGTCCCAGCCCCTTCCCTGCCATCTGCCCCAAGGTGCACATGCCAAGCAAAATGCCTTTGTGCGCCACGATCTGGCACCCCAGGCCTTAAACCAGGTAGGAACATACCAGAGAACAGCTCCACAACTTGGCAAGAAGGAGAAACTGGGCTTCAGGAAGTGAACTATTTCACATAACAATGCCCATCAGAAGTATGACAACATCATAATGCAAAAGCCTACTGTGACAGAAATGTCACAATCCCATTCCATGGTTGCCAGTGCTACGTTACCCAGAATGCGTGTGTGCTATTGTATTCTTGGAGCTGTTTTAACAGTAGGCATCTCTTAACAGCATCCATCCCATGGGTACTAAGGATTTTCGGGTCCAAATTACAAGATAGTCACCACGAGAACAAATCAAAGTCATCACAACATGAATAGAAGGCTTTATAAATTGTTTTGTAAATATTTTGGCAGGAGCTCTTCTGTAGCTCCCTATTGTCTTCTCCAAAATCAAATCATCATATTTTTTACTGCAGCAACTGCTGTTGCTATGCTGTCATCTTTTTTTGTTATGATATCCAAGGTTTGCATAGGTGGTAGACCATGATTCTATCAGGTAGGAACAAATATCAATATATATGTACTCCCTTTTCGGTTGTTTATTTTAGTACTAAATTAAAACACAAGACATGAGAAAATTTCCTAGAAAAGTTATATAAAATCTTTGAGTGTTTGTAGCTATATCTTGTACTGGAATAGCAACAGCTCTGACAACCTTAACAAGTAGGATTGTGCTGAGTCACAAATTTGAACCAAAGATTTAAGATGCAAATACCTACATTCTGCAAAAAGTGGAACAGATATTCAGTAGGTGGCACTCTTTTCACTGAGTCAAAGCTGAACCAATGTCCCAGCCCCTTTCCTCTGTCTGAAGACAGACAGTACATCCGCATTGTGGGAGAGTGTTTTATGCTACTTGAGTTGCTATCCTTTGGAATAAACACCTGAACTCTTTTTGTGCACCATTACACTCTTTGCAAGATGGAGTATTAAACCCCATTATCTTGGCCATGTTTCCAGTCAGGTAGTTGCACTCGGCCTACCTACATTTCTCCTGAATTTTAGATGTTGCACTCCTCTTCAGCTCCTACCTTAAACTGTTGTTTTGTGTCACCATGCATAGTTAAATGGTTACACTGTTTGCTTTCAGATGTGTATGGGAGAAGTATTCCTTCCCTCTCCTTTGTCTAATCATAGAGACTGAGATTCAGTTTACTAATGATAGAACAGTTTGAGATTTTAAAGTTGAAAGTTACTAGAGATGTACACACTATTATTTTTATACACTTGGAGTTCTGCAAGTTTTGTTTTTTAATTTCTATAATTTTTTTTTTAGTTTCTAATTGAAGACTACTTAGGAGAGAATCAGTAGAAATACTGACAAACTCGTACAGTTTAAAATTATATATGTTAGATGTCTTTTCATCTGCAGTATTAGAATGGAAAATGTTTATCAGAAACTAGTGTTTTACACGATAATTATTCTTGTTACAAAGGAAGCTAAATTTCCATTACAAACTCTACATCAATACTCTCTTTCTCAGAATTAATCCAATACACCTGAAACATTGTACATGTGATCTTATGCTAGAGGAGACAGACATTTCATGCTAAACTAGACATTTCTTTGGAAGTTTGTTGCAGTTATGATAGGACATCTGGAGATGAGAGGGGTTTTTTAGGAGGTATTTTTTCCTCTTTTCTGAAAATGTCTTCTTGCTAATTTTGCTCTTCATATCTGAAAAATCACTAGAAAGAGAAATTTTACCTTATTTTCTTGAATTCACGATGGATCAGTTTCTTTGACTAGTCAGAGCTCGTTATTTATTTATAAAATACAGTTTATGTCTACAACAGAAACCCCAGGAGCTGACTTCCTCAGAGAGACTTTGTTAGATGAGAGGAAAGGAGAGACATTGTGGTCTAGTCAACAAACCACATGCGACACGGTAGTCATGTTGCTTAAAGCGCTATCGAAAAGAGCTCAGATTCTACGGTGTTGACTGATGAGGCTGATACACAAATCTCTAATGTAGGAAGTTGTGTGTCAGCCTGGAAACCAGAGACTTGTGAGTTCTACTGACACCTTTATTAGACTGTATAGTCTTAGTAGTACTTTACATACTTTTTTGTGCTTTAATACCCTTTTTCCTAGACACTCAGAGTACTTTACAAAACTTTGTTATACCTCAGAAAACCCGTGGGTAACATTATTCCTATGTTACCACTGAGAATACTGAGAAATTAAATGACTTATTCAAGGCCCACGAGTGATTCAGTGCCAGAGCTAGGATTAAGTCCTAACTTTCAAGTCCATATGACAACTTATTAGGTCCTGTTATTTCATCTAAGCCAGAGGTTCTCAAACTGTGGTCCGTGGATCACCACTGGTCCGCGAGCTCCATTCAGGTGGTCTGCAGAAAGGTTGTGGAACAATTGAAAATATCTGTACTTGTAAGGTAACACTATTGATATTAAAATATGAGTTGTGTGCTTTGATTTGACCCTCAGCAATTTTCAAGTGGTCCACAAAAAAAAAGTTTGAGAACCACTGATAAGAAATTTATTTTTTCAAAAACTTCCTCTGATTTTAACTACCTTGCTTCTTGGGTGCCCAGCTTGAGACACCTTCCAGGAAATAAGGCACTGTAGGAAAACGTGCTCAGTGCCATCCTTGTGAAAAGAGAAAATTCCTCAGCTTCCAAAACTGCTAATATGGCTCCTTTAAAATCACTATATAACCGTAATAATAGTAGGACAACTAGTGCATGTCAGTGGTCTTGTATTTGAAGCTAGTTAGATTTCTCTCTATGAGGAAAGCATGAGTTCAGAGAAAGAAGCCAGCTAAGGAACTTGGACCTGTAATGACCTGTGAAATCAACTACATAAGCTGCTTGTCTTTTGATTAGCAGGTGTTTTTAATTAGAAGAGCAATTTCTCATTTGACCTGATGGTAGACCAATAACTCAAGCAAAAATATTGAAACTATTCATGTCAATGATTTCTTTTAAAAACTGCACAGTGGAAGGAAGTATACTATGCCAGCTATATAAATATTATATATACCATAATATATATCATTATGTAGTAAATAATAATAATAATATTATATCATTTGTATATTTAGTCCCTCCATCAAGGGATTAAAAAGAAACTTGATCTGTGTGCAGAAGGTGTCTGAAAAATCCCGTGCTTTAGGGCTTCTGCTGATCACCTATCAAGGCCAGAAAAAGAAATTCCCCCATGAACACATTACTAGCTTCTAGGATTTCTTCACCTTTCTCTAAAGCAGTTCTCTACCTTTTAAAGCAGCCCTTGGAAAATGCCAGCTCTCAGTTTTCTCTCATTTTGACTACACAACTGTCTCGGCCGGCCAGAGCCGACTCAAGGTGATTTAGAAATTGCTCGTTCGTCAGGGCGGGCTGGTGAATGGAGAGGCAGACAAGGTTTAATGGTTGCAAAAAACGTTTACTTACGCCGCCTGTAGTTGCGACGCAGATGGTCCGGTCGTCTGAACAACTATGTGAGTTGTTCCAGCTGGCGAGGCCCAAGCCAGTTAATCCGTCTGCAAATCAAGCCGGCGGGAAAAGGGTACGTCTGGGATTGCGCTCGGCGACGGGAAGAAGGATCGATAGGTGATCAGTCTATCGATCAGCTAGCCGCAAGTCAGATCTCTTTAGAGGCACTCTGCAGCGTGCTCAAAGTTCTTCGACTTGGGCGGAAGTTGCACAAATTTTTAAACGGCTAGCAGGCCAATTACCAGCCGCTACGTGTGAATAATTTAGAACTGGCCAATAGCGGGACACAAATTTGCATTCGAATAGTGGGAACTCTTTGCACTGTGCATTTCTGTGCTGCAAGGAAGAAATGCATCCTGCAAATTGGCGGGAAGTCTCTTGCACCGAGGTTCTGTGCAGCAAAAACCTTCACTGTGCAAGAGGCTCTCATGTGGCAAGAAAATTCCATCGTGCCGAGGCACCAAAATCACTGGGTTGTGACATGCCCCCTTGCCGACGGCACAGCTGGAATTTCAGACACATGAGCTCATCACACAGCATCTTTGCTTCGGGATTTACTGACCTAGCAATGCTTAAACAACCAATATATACACATATGAAACAAGTTAATAGACCGGTCCTTTCAACAAATTATAAAATATAACAACTTTGAACATATAACAACAACTGTTGATCATCGTCCGACTGGAGAACATCTGTTTGGGACTTTCCTTGTCTAGTAGTCGGTCCGTCCTCTCCTATAACAGACAATGTCAATAAAACACCTAATAAAATGAGGAAAACAGTGTTATAGCAAGTCCTGAGCAAATGGACGTTCGCCGTCTCAGTGTCTTCTTCACCACCATCACTCTATGGATTCGAATGAACTGCAGTCTGGTACTTGAGGAATCTCACAATCAGGCTGTTGTGGATTACTGCTTTTGCTGGGGTTAAACCTGTACAGAAAAGAAAACAACAAAACAAAACAAGAGAGAATCATAATTGGTTTCACTGTAAGGATACTGGGTGAACATCGGAACAGCGAGTCATCCAGTTGTGATGAATGATAATAGGAGGACGATCAGGCTTTTCTTCCAATTGGACAGAATGGGTATTAGGATATTGATTCGACCGTTGAACTGTTCCTTTGTGATCTTGTGGATGAGACTGATGGGGGTGCGGTATTGAGATCCATACTAACTCATCTGGCTGGAACTTGGGTTTCCAAGGTGGGGGTTTCTGGACATT
>NW_005842641.1:276263-278543 GCF_000455745.1 Alligator sinensis
ACGTGTGAATAATTTAGAACTGGCCAATAGCGGGACATAAATTTGCATTCGATTAGCGGAAACTCTTTGCACCGTGCATTTCTGTGCTACAAGGAAGAAATGCATCCTGCAAATTGGCGGGAAGTCTCTTGCACCGAGGTTCTTCTGTGCAGCAAAAACCTTCGCTGTGCAAGAGGCTCTCATGTGGCAAGAAAATTCCATCGTGCCGAGGCACCAAAATCACTGGGTTGTGACAACAACAAAAATAGAGCAATTTCTCTGTTGCAAAGAACTCATAGAAACCACAACAGCTGAGAAGGTTTAAAATTTCTGGATTTACCTTCTGAATTCTTTTTGCACACCTAACAGTGTTAACATTGGGTCGCACCCCATAGAACCCTTGAAAGGATCTCAAGGCACCCCAGGATGCCACAGCACCCTCACTGATAATTGCTGGACATTGGCCATGGCCAGATGGAGGAACTTGGCTGTTGTGCACTGGTAATTCTAATGGTATTAAAAACCTCTTAGCTGTCCACCTATTTGGTCTGGCCCATGCACTCAGGGTTAAACCAATTGCCTAATAGGGCCTGGAAGAAATATTTCGCTAGGTCAGCTTGACATGGATTGTGGGCTTTTTTGCTTTCCTTTGTATTGTGGGGTATATTCCTCTTTTGTAGGATCACCTGAGTATATCTTAACCTAATTCCCTGCCAGTTGCAAGGCATTAGTGGTGCCTTTGCCTCTTTAGCTTTTTGCCTGTGGATCAATCTGTGGGCAAGGTAAGGGCCCCCAAGGGGACGCTTGCCTGCCTGTACATGAATGCCAGGAGCTTGGGGAATAAGCAGGAGGAACTTGTCCTCCTGCTTAACACAAATAATTACAACGTCATAGGAATAAGCGAGACCTGGTGGGACTCCACCCATGACTGGACCATGGGTATAGACAGCTATACCCTGTACAGGAGAGATAGAGTAGACAAAAGGGGCGGGGGTATAGCTCTCTATGTCAAGGAGAGCTACGCATCCCTGCAAGCCAATATTGGCGACCACAGTGAATGGCTGGAGACCCTCTGGGTTAAAATCCGTGGGGAACATGGCACAGGGGACACGATGGTGGGAATCTACTACAGACCTCCCACCCAAAGTCAAGAGCTTGACCAGGAGTTCGCCAGGGCTGAGGCCACATGCTCCCAGTCCATGGCTGTCATGGGAGACTTCAACTACCCAGACATCTCGTGGGAAGAGCACTCGGCTAAATCCAAGTGGTCGCAAAGCTTCCTCTCGTGCGTGGATGACCTCTATCTGACTCAAGAAGTCTACAGGCCAACGAGAGGTAAAGTGCTGCTCGACCTGGTACTGGCAACCAGGGACAACCTAATCAGTGACCTAACAATCGATGAGAAGCTGAGTGACAGCAACCACGAGCTGATCACCTTCACCACCCACCGTAAAGCTCACAAGTCAGTCAGCAATACAAAAGTCCTTGACTTTAGGAAAGCTGACTTTGACAAGCTCAGGAGGCTTGTCGGTGAGGCGCTAAGGGACCACAACCCCAAGGGGAGGGGAGTTCAGGAAGAGTGATTGCACCTCAAGGGAGCGATCCTCGATGCAGAAGCTCAGGCTATTCTGTCTCAGAGCAAAGGCAGCAAAAGGGCACAGCAGCCTCCTTAGCTCTGCAAGGACCTAGTGGACCTCCTGTGGCTAAAAAGAAAGGCCTACAGGATGGAGAATGGGATCCACTTCCAAGGAGGAATATGCCGCACTGGTTCAGTCCTGTAGGGAGCGAACCAGGAAAGCCAAGGCTGCGACGGAACTCCAGCTAGCTACAAATATCAAGGACAATAAAAAGTCCTTTTTCAGATATGTGGGGAGTTGGAGGAAAAGCAAGGGCAACATTGGACCCCTGCTAAACTAGATGGGACAATTGACAACCGATGCCCAAGAAAAAAACAACCTATTACATGGGTACTTTGCATTGGTCTTTCATCAGTCCCACGGGACACCCATGCCCATTACGGGATAGGGAGGCCCAGGTGAGGGAGATTCTCTGCCCTCCATCAATGCTGACCTCGTGAAGAAACACCTTGAGAGGCTGGACACCTTGAAGTCAGCCGGCCCTGACAATCTACACCCCAAAGTACTCAGGGAGCTGGCTAGCATCATAGCCCAGCCCCTGGCACGGATCTTCAAGAACTCCTGGCATTCTGGTGAAGTGCCCAAAGATTGGAAGAAGGTCAATGTGGTGCCTATCTTCAAGAAAGGAAGGAAAGTGGATCCGGCAAACTACAGGCCCATCAGC
>NW_005842641.1:278771-290598 GCF_000455745.1 Alligator sinensis
TCATCATGGTGCCCTGTGACCAGTGGGGTCCCCCAAGGCTCTGTCCTTGGACCCATATTGTTCAACATCTTCATTAATGATGTGGACATTGGAGTCAGAGGCGGACTGGCCAAGTTCACTGATGACACCAAACTTTGGGGCAAAGCATCCACATCAGAAGGTGGGGGCGATCCAGGCTGACCTGGACAGGCTCAGCAAATGGGCGGATGAGAACCTAATGGTGTTTAACACTGAAAAATGCAAGGTTCTCCCCCTTGGGAGGAAAACCCTGCAGCATCCTTATAGGCTTGGCAGTGCTACGCTGGCTGGCACTACAGATGAAAAGGACTTAGGGGTCATGATTGACCACAAGATGAACATGAGCTTTCAATGTGATGCTGCGGCTAGTAAAGCGAGCAAAACACCGGCTTGCATCCATAGATGCTTTTCAAGTAAATTCCGGGACATCATTCTCCCGTTGTACTCAGCCTTGGTGAGGCCAGAGCTGGAGTATTGTGTCCAGTTTTGGGCTCCACAATTCAAAAAGGAGGTGGAGAAGCTTGACAGAGTCCAGAGGAGATCCACGCGCATGATCAGAGGTCAGGAAAACAGACCTTATAACGACAGGCTGAGAGCTATGGGGCTCTTTAGTCTGGAAAAGCGCAGGCTCAGGGGCGATCTGATGGCCACCTATAAGTTCATCGGGGTGTTCACCAGGATCTGGGGAAACAATTGTTCACCAGAGCACCCCAAGGGATGACAAGGTTGAACGGTTATAAACTCCAGCAAGACCTTTTCAGGCTGGACATAAGGAAGAATTTCTTTACTGTCCAAGCCCCCAAGGTCTGGAATGGCCTGCCATCAGAGGTGGTTCAAGCACCCACACTGAACACCTTCAAGAGAAATTTGGATGTGTATCTTGCTGGGATCCTATGACCCCAGCTGACTTCCTGCCCCTTGGGCAGGGGGCTGGACTCGATGATCTTCTGAGGTCCCTTCCAGCCCTAATGTCTACGAAATCTATTAAATCTATATTATAGGGTTTTTAATAGTGTGCTTTGTGGCTGTGAGAGGCAAGATTTTATTGAGGGACCTTCTGGAAAACTGATTGCCTATGAATGTAGGTAACTGGACTCCAGCAACCTATGAGGTCCCTTTCATTCCTGTGTTCCTATATACCATCACCAAAGTCTCCAAAGAATGGGAAGGAGCTCTAGGAGTAGCATCTGAAAACTGAGCTGAACAAAAATTGTAACTGAACTATTGTGGAAAGTAAAAAATGAAATTAACTGCTTGTTATTTTCTTTCAGGCTTGCCATTTTGGACATTCAGACCATCAACTGTCCAATGCCTGGCAAGTTGTAAAGACAAGAAAAGGAAGAAATGTTGAGAGGTTTCTTGAAACAGTTAGTGAAAGCCTATGAAAAATGAGGGGAGGGAGGCAGCTTAAGAATGGATGGCATTGCTCAGTGATGATAAGCAGAAGGACAGAGAGACCAAGAAAGAGAGCCTTGCAGTAACCAACAAACTGGCAAAAAGGGATTCGTTGTGAGCCAGGGAACTGGTGGAAAGTGAGTTCATAATGGTGGAACAGAGCCTTGCTATGACTGAGCAAACTACAGAAATGGACTGAAAGATGCAGAGAGGTGGCAGAGATGAACAACAAGCAGATTAATACTTCTGGGAAGTGTGTTCTATCAAAACTGCCTCTTACTTTCTGTGGAGAACTCTTCTTATCAGGAACAGGAGTTTATCTATAAAACACCATACTACAGCTCTTTGGCACTGAGAACAGCATACTTTGGTAGCAAACTCCTTTGACCCCTATAATCGAAATGCTGAACTGATGCCATCATAACATGAGAACATAAGAACTGCCATGTACTAGGTCCCACTCCAGCTCCTGCTCCTTATTCCACTCCAGCTCCTAAAATGCTCCAGCTGCCACCAAAAGGAAAGGCTACTTATGGTGATTGTGAGCCTTTCTGCAATGAACCAAAAGCTCCAGACTGAACTGAAATCTCCCTTACTCTTTAAACTCCTACTGTTATCACTATTTTCACTTGTAGGATAATCATATATATTCCATTTTACATTTTTAAGGTTTTTCTTCTTTTTTTTTTAATTTTCACCCATCAGCCAAAGAGTTCCTGTTTGGAAAATTAATAGTCATCCATAAAGTATCTACAAAGAATTGTTCACAAACCCTACACACAAAAATAAAGGCTCCTAGTCCAGTAGGCCCAAGCACACAAAGCAAAAGACACAAAATGCTAGAAATTAATTAAAATGTGCAAAGCATGCACAATAAACCTAGTCTGACCGTATGGAAATCCTGGACATCATCTGGGAAATCCAGGACACTGCCTTGGCACTCTGCACCACTCTGACTGCTAGCCAGATTGTGCCTTGCGCCTCTGCATTTCTGGGACGCCCATTATAATTCCAAATGGTCAGCCAGGACCAGCCTCTGAAATCTGGGACTGCCCTGGCTAAAATGGGACATGTGGTCACCCTAAATAAACCCCAAAGAGTGATGATGTATAACACTGCTCCAGCTTTTTGACATGCACCATCCTGTTAAAAATCTATATAGAAATGTATGAAGAGTACACAAACCAATGTTCCATAGAGCCCAACAGACCATGACTCAGTGCTCCAAGAAATGCAAGTAACTCAAAAGTGTTAGGCAAGGCATATATACCAAACATAATGTTTTTCTCTCCAGGTAGGTGCAAGAGGCCTTACTGATAACATGGCTCTGGAAGTTGTCATTTAGGGAGTTTGTCCTGCAGGCTGCTCAAAGTAACCTGAAACTCTCCCAACCCCTACCTCCAGGCCCTCAATGAGGCTCTGTCTTTCTCTCTTGCAAATATTGTACAGGACACAGCATGCAGCTATAATTTGATACTTGTATTGCTCGACTACTTCCAGCTTTATAGTAAGCTTCTAGTTACCCTTCATTCTCTCAGAAGCACACTCCTCTGTCAACCTACTGCTATTCAGGCAGTAATAAAACATGCTTTTTATGTTTTAAGTATCCTGGAGAAGTTTTAATTAGCTATGATAAAAGACAGCAAGCAGGATCTTCCAAAATAAGAGGAGGAATGCTGACACCATTAATGTCCACAGTATTAGCAGCTGTTTTCTTAGAGAAAACAGGTGATTGTTCCTGAAAGTTCTAGCAGCATGACCTTTTCCAGACCAACTCACATTAACATTGGTAAACCTAATACAGGAGTCAACCAGGCAGTGTAGAACACCAAACAGATAACCCTTTCTATTTATTAACACACTAAGACCTTGGCATGGCAGGATAAATAAAAAAGAAGTGAGGTCCACCAGTTGTTCTAATGCTACTGAAGAACCCTATAAGCAAAACCATTAGCAGTTTCTTGAGGATATGTGAGCCTAATAATATGTAGTGATTGCAAATTTTCAACAGTAGAACAAACTTCTATCACAGCCACCCCAATGATTGATTTGTCATACCAAATTGGTTAGCAACTGAACAGTAACTAGGGTGGCCATTTGGTCCTGTTTCTATACCGGACCATCCTGTTTTAAATGCTTTGTCCCCTGTCCATTTCTAAATGAAGAATGGACTGCAAAAACTCCTGATTTTCAGCTCGTTGGTGGAAATACATGTCAATCATTTGTCCTCATGATTCTATTGCTTGTGGCTAGAGGTACAGTGGTGCACAGCCAGAAGAAGCAGGTTTCTGAGCCAGGGAGGGACGTAGCCTTTTTATGGTGGCTCCACCCGTTACTGCTGATTGGCCAAGGGGCCCCATGGCCCCCAACCCTCACTGCTAATTGGCTGAGGCGGTGACCCTGCCCCTCTCCACTGATTGGCTGAGGGGGCCAGCGGTCCCCCTCCCTCACCAAGGGGATGTCCTGTATTCTGAAGATGGTTAGTGGCCACCCTAGCAGTAACAGTGAGGAGTTGTAAGTTTATAGAACAGGGGTGCACAAAATACGGCCCATGGGCCAGATCCAGCCCGTGGCAGTTCCCTTGGTCCTGCCTAGCCCAGGCATCACCAGCCCATGACATGTCCTGCCACACCCTGGGCACACAGCAGGGCTGGAGTGGCTCTGTGGCTGCACTGCCTTTCTAGGGAGCCCAAGCAGCGGCAACGCCTTCCTGCCTCTGCTGCCACTGACCCCAGTCCTGTGGTACCGGCAGGGACCCATGCACACAGCCCCAATCCCGCCTGCCCTGCGCTTCCTCTGGACTCACCTGCCCATGCTCAGCAGCGGCAGCAATGGTGGCAGCTGGGCAGAAACTGTTCCTCTATGTGGGGAACAAGTGGCCCCTCCCCTTGCCACTTCCAGGCCCTTCCTCCTGCGGTGACAGGGGTAAGCAGACCCCAGCACCAGAGGGCACAGTGACAGGGGGTAAGCAGACCCCAGCGCGTGGTAACAAAGGGGCTGCAGAGAGTCCAGCACAGAGACAGGGCTGTGAAAAGTCCGGTGATGACGGGAGGCCGAGTTATAGCAAGCCCCTAGAGAGGCAATGTTTAAATACCATCTGCGAGGCTTAGGGCATGGTAAAGGGGTGGTTTTGAAGCCAAGTATCTAGCCCATAAGGGTGACAGCATCCCATGAGGCATCCATTTTGAGCAGGACCCAGAAAGAGGTCCAAGAACCCACAGTGTTCAGCGGGGTCCATCAGGACCATGTCTAAACACAAATTCGAGGGCAGCCTCCCTATATTATAATTACCAGCAAGATGTAGCAGGAGAGGAAAAGGGTGCCCCTTGGGTAAGATTGGCATAGTCATGGAGCCCTAGGGGCATCACGGCCATCCCTGGTGACCACATCCCGTGACACACACATACACACACCCACAAAGCCCATACCCACCCACCCATATCCCGACACCCCTCCACACACCCCCAGTGTACAAGAGTAAGATTCATTTTCAGCTATTATGTAATCACCTCTATATACACAATGCAAACACACACAAATTAGAACAAAAATATTTAAAAAATAAAATATTACTGTGCATGTTTGATTTTTAGTATATAATTTGGGTTTTTTTTCTTGTTCCAAGATGATAACCCCACTTCCAAAAAGAAGTGCTTCCAGGAGCAAGGGGAGGGACTTCTGGGGGCAAAGGTCAGAGGTTACGGGGTGGGACCTCTGGTCCCAAGATGGAAACCAGGGGGTGGGGCACCTGTCAAGGGGCGAAGCCACCCTTGCAGCCCTTAACAGTTCACCAATGCTTGTTAAGCGGCCCTCCAGCCGAAATAATTGTCCTCCCATTCTAGAAGATAATGGCAATAGGCTTCTGAATGGATATGTTGAGTCTTTTATTGGTGTACTACCTATGCTGCTCTAGGGTAAACTCAGAACAGATCTCCAGGAAAGTGCCCTTTGTTATCTTGAAGTTTAGCCATCACTGTTGTTCATCCCATGTCCACAATATAATCCTTTCCACCAACATATGCTTGTTCCTCATGTCACAAAATAGGCTTATCACTCATAAAAGCTTATGCCTTTCTGAATCAGTTAGTCTTTAAGGGTGCCTGTAGATTTGCAGAGAGGCCAATTAATCAAGTCTGCTGGAGCATGCTCATTAGTGTGCTCCAGTAACCTCCACATCTTGTGTAGCAGCATCCCCACGCTTCAAAATGGCAGTGGGAGCATTTTATCTAAAGCTCATTCAACAAGCTTTAATTAAAGCACCCCCACTGCCATTTTGAAGCATGGGGATGCTGATACATGAGACACTGTGGCCTCTTTAATTAGAGCAGCTCTCACTGAGACGCTCTAACTAAAACGCCTGCCCCACCCCCAGAGCACATGTAAAAACACCCTTAGGTGCCACTGTGCCCTGCCTTAAGCCCAGTTATAGAGACGCTGGTCCAAGAAAAGTCTCTCCTGAAGTAGTTTTTCCAATTTCATCCTCCTCCTTGTTCTTCTCATTTTGGTGTAGCTACAGGTGGGGAAGGGGAAGTTGTAGCTGTAGCTTACTGATGCAAAACTATAGCCAGAACTTCCCAATCACCTGGTGGTTGATTTGCCAAACTGCAACATCTGCACAAGCCACTGCAGATGACTGACTGCCAGTCTGAGAGTTGCGTTAGGACTTTCAAACTGGTGCTTGCTGACTGAAAAGAGAGGATCCTGGGATGTCAAGAGAGGAGTTTTAGAGTTTGACCCTTGACTGTGGAACACATAACTTCTGGCTAGTTTCCAGTAGTTATCATATCATCTATGCACGCTGGGATGACCAACCCCAGAGCACCCAGATCCCAGCAGCAATGCAAAGGAGTGCTAGATACCCATCTACAATACTTAATGCACAGTTTGGAGAAAATCTCCATGATGCAGACGCAATGACTGACCGTGATTCGGATACTGCATGCCAGTATATATAAAGCAGCTACAACAAAGATTCTCACTTCTAAGTAAATCCCCTCAAGGAGACAGGCCTTCTGGCTAACATTCCAAACGCTCAGCCATGTCAGGATTCAAACAGCTGTATTTTTTTCCAAATCAACTTGCCACAAAAATAGCTGCCTGTTTTCCTAACACCGCATATTTGTCTGAGGCCATGGCTGGGCCAGATTCAGTCCTGTACTGAGACAACTTTTTATGCAGAGCAAGGCCATGGTTTTAAAGTCTCATACCTTGCAGGACTACAAAACTAGAAGCACAAATATTTCCAATGATGAAAAGCCCACAATTTCCCAATGGGACTTGGCACATGCTCAAAACTCTGTAAGGTCCTGAGACAGCAGACTTTAAAACAGAGTCATTTTTAGATATGGAAAAGTTACTTTAGGCCAACTATAGAGTTTTTAATTTCTCCCTCTGACCCCTATGGAGTTCAACTCATTGTATTGAAATCAATTCATTTTATGGTCAGAGAGATACCAAAAAAAAGTGTCTCAGTAAAAAAAAAAAAAATTAAAAATAAAAAAAACGTTAATCTCTAGAATATTCCTATAATGCAGTGGTTCTCAACCTTATCAGACTCTAGGCACCCCTTACTGGGCTTAAGGCACCACTCTATAACTTTTGAGAATTAAGTAGGCACCCAATTTAAACAATTCTAATATAATAAAGGGCCTAGTCTGTCTGTGTCTGTCTCTCCATAATGCTTCTGGCTAACTGTGCATGTGCTGCCAAGAGGGCAGGCAGCAATTGGCTGGGTGGCCCAGGCTCTGCGGGCCCAATTTGCGCCACTGCCGGAAAAGTTTGGCAGTGGGGAACACGTCCTGGCTGCCTGAGCAGCGGGGCTTCCCCCATACCTCCCTGCCTTAGGGCAAAGGAGGGGATCATGGCAGTGGTGCCCACCCACCACCCAGCTCAAACGCCCCCCAGAACAGCCAGCAGGGAGGGGGTGGCGGTGGGCAGGGTGGGGAGCAGGGAGGCAGGTGGATGTGGGCCAGGCAGATTCGAAGCAGCAGGGGGGAGGGGGGAAGCAGGGTGGGATCCAAAGCGGGGTTTGACCTGACGCGGTTTGGGGGGAAGAGGGAGGAGCGGGGTCAGACCCAAAGTGGGAGGGTGTGAGGGGGGAGCAGGGTTGGACCTGAAGCACTGGGAGCGGGGGGAGGGTGGAGCAGAGCAAGACCCAGAGTGGTGGCAGGGGTGTGGAGCGGGGCCAGACATGGAGCGGCAGGGAGGGTGCAGAGCTAGATGCAAGGCTCCGTCCTTGTTGGCCCCCCGCTCTGGTTATTCTTGATGGGCAATTTGCTAGTTTATTTATATATTACAGTGCTTACCTCCTTGCAGAGTGGCTGGGCAAGGGGTATGGAGGATGGGCCAGACAGGGACAAACCTATTCCAACCTCCTGCTGGAAGCAGGATCATTCCCAACTGTATCATCCCAGCCAAGGCTTTGTCTAGCTAGGACTTTAAAACCTCCAAGGATGCAGACTCCACAATCTCTCCGGGTAACCCATTTCAGTGCTTTACTACCCTCCTGGTGAGAGTGTTTTCCCAGTATCTAACCTACACTTTCCTTGCTGCAACTCGAGACCAATGCTCCTTGTTCTGTCATCTGCCACCACTGAAAACAGTCTAGCGCAAGGGTTGGCAACCCCCAGCATGCATGCCAAAGCATGGCATATTAAGACATTCTGCTAGGCATGCCAGCTTGCCACAGCTGGCCCAGGCTCTGGCCAGGCCCCTGCCACCATCTACAGATCCCGAGTTGCTTACAGCAGGCAGTGGGAAAGCTACAAGCAGCTCCCCTGGGGTCTGTGGAGCCCCTGCCTGGCTTGTTGCCTGTGATGGGTGTATGCGTACCTTGGGACAGATGGCAGGGTAGCCACGAGGGGCCAGATCCTTCTTGTGGCAGCGCAGCCCTGGCCCCTTCCCCACTGTCTGCCCTGAGGCACACATATACCCACCACCAGCAAGGACTTGGGGCTCAAGTGCAGCTGCTTGCATCCTCCCCATTGCCTGCTGTGAGCAGTCCGAGCTCCATGGCAGGTGGCAGGGGCCTGCCCAGAGCCTGGCAGTCCAGAGGCAGTCCAGAGGCTGCAACCAGCTCACCTGGGGTCTGTGGAGCCCCAGCCTGGTTTATTGCTGGTGGTAGGTGCACCTGCACCATCAGTGTGGGTGGTGGGGCTGGGGCTGCACTGCCACAAGGTTCAGGACCCTTGTGACTCCCCCACCATTTCCCCTCCCTGCTCTCTCCTGCCTCCTTAAGTGCCATTGCAACCCTTCCCTTCTCCCCCTTGCCCACTGAACTGCTTCCTTTCCCAATCTAAACGATAACTGGTAATTCCCTCCCCCCCCACCCCCACACCAACATCTTACAAGTGGACACTGGGGTTTTTTTGGCAGTCTGCCCAAAAACACTGCTGACCCCTGGTTTAGCTCCATCCTTCAGGTAGATGAAAGCTATTATCAGATCCCCCCCTCAGTCTTCTCTTCTTCAGACTAAATGGAGACTAAATCGTCTCTTCTGATCCTCACCGCCATTTGCATTTTCACAGACCTACATTTTGCATATTGGCTTCTATTCCACCATGGAGAACACAAAACACCATCAGACTCTCTATAATCGACCGTGCCGTACACCAGTACATCTGGTTCATATGGGTTTTTCAGACATTGACATTGCTCGGGGAAAAGATGGCCTACTATCGAGTCGGATTCCAGAGGGTCCTCACTTGCCATGTCTTTGCTGTAATAAATGTATTTAGTAGGGAGAAAGATGTATGTTCCGTCCCTCCTGGTCTCCTCCTTCAGTCTTCCCATTTTGGGGCTCCGCCTCCCCTACACCCTACCTAAAGCCAACCAATGATGTTGAGTCCTGGTCTTCCGGGTTTCGTTACAGTACCATTACATGTGTCTTGGCCTTTTGAATCAGTATAAACATATACAGATGTCAGTTCACCCCACTCTGCTTAGGCCATACTGGGACTGGCCTAGTCGCTTCCTGACCCTGGCTTACCTTGTCTCCCGGAATCAGTTCCACTCTCCTTGGCCTGTAATCACCATGGAGTGGACAGTTGTCTCTCTGCAGGTCCCTGGTGGGTCCATTCCAGTCAGGAGACATCAGGAGTCCACAGCTCCGCTTCAGGTGAGTAATATAGCCCTTCTGGGCTTAAATTATCTCCAAAAGCCCCTTCCTGGGCTGCCACCACTTTCCCTCCATGGGGCTTTGCTCCGCTCTGAGCTGCTTGTTGCCCACCGGGGAACCCTTTTTCAGTTCCCCCTGCCTCCTGTCCAGCAGGGTTTTTATTCCCTTTTCAATGAGCTGGCTGGCGAATCAGCACCAGCATGCAGCCATAAAATGCGCCCACACTTCCCAGGTTGGCTGCTTTTTGCTTTTTTTTTTTCTTCTGGCGTGGCGTTCTTTCCAGCTGCTGCTCCTCTGTCTCGGTATAGCTTTGCGCTGGCTCTGCTAGTCTTTCCCCCCAGGTAAATTCTCTTCTGGGGTTCTATTTTTGTCACACTTTCCCTTATGCCTAAAGAAGGACATTTGTGCACAAAAGCTTGCAAATAATAATTTTTACAACTATTTAGTTGGTCTAATAAAAGATATCACATCTATCCAAAGAACCTTGTCTGCCAATAGTATACAGAACACTCGTTTAACCTCATGCAGCTCATGCAGCTGCTTCTCTTTTATAAAAAGGAATCCTTTGTTTGTGATTTTGTTTTGTTTAGGTTTCGTAAAAGTACCATCAAAAGATGTGGAAATGACCAGCCCATATTTATCCACTGACAGCACATTTGGAGTTGACTGTTTGCACCAGTGTACCAGGACCCAGAAGCCAGGGAACAGAAATACAATGAAATATTCCTTCAGTTTTGGGGGTAGTACAGTTTTTATGTGGCAGTTTAACATTCAGTTTTTATGTGGCAGTACCTACCCTGCATGCCTTTCCTGCTTTGGTCCAGCTGCCAATTGCATTCTTAACAACCGGTGCTTGTATGTTTCTTGCCAGCAGTCAGTAGAGACTAGGGGCATGCGAAACGGGCCCTATTCAATTCGGATTCTGATTCAGCCCAAATCAGGGACAGTGATTCGATTCATTGATTCAGATCGCTGTCCCCGATTTGATTTGGCCGAATCTGAAGATTCAATGATGATTCAGACATAGACACAACTTTAAATGTTTTTTCTACATACCTTGAGGTACCAGTGTGGCTTCTGAATGCTGTGATGCTGGGATGCACGGAGCAACCCATAGGAGCGCGGAGGGGCCCTCCACGTGCTCAGCGGCAAACCCAGAAGTGGACTGGAAGTACTTCTGGGTCCACTGGAGAGCGCGCTGGGCCCCACCCTCCCTGCCTTGATGATTAGCCATGGGGGGACCCCAGGTGCCACCCTCAGACCCAGGAGGCATCAGTCACTGAGCCCGGGGGGGGGAGCGCAGGGGGGGCCCCCTTGCGCACTGCCCGGTGGACCCAAAAGTGGACTGAAAGTGCTTCTGGTCCACTTCTGGGTCTGTTGCTGAGCACGCTGGGGAGCCCCCTGCACTTCTGTGGGACATTCCATGCGCCCCAACATCTCAGCACTCACGAGCCACCTGGTATATAAAGGTATGTAGAAAAAACATTTAAAGCTGTGTCTATGTCTGATGTGCCAAATCTCTCCGAATTGATTTGGAGGGTTCCGATTCAATTCAGAGACATTAAAGGGTCCTCTGATTTGATTCAGATTCAGAGATTCAGCCACTAAATCGGACCGAATCTCTGCTGAAACGAGTCAGGGACCAAAGCTTTTCACACCCCTAGCAGAGACACATTTGTCCCATCCATTTACTGAGAAGGATTTCAAGCTTGGGAAATGGAATTCATAAATACAGTAAGTTAAACATAACATAAATTTCATTTTTGGGTTCTGGGTAAAATATGCAAGTCTTTGGATCATACATCTATTTATTTTTCATAGGTAGAGCTTTTTAGCAAAAGTTTCTTTGGATACTGACATAATGTAATTTGATTTGTATTTAACCAGCATTGCTTTTTGTTTCCCTGTCACTAAATACCTCAGGTATCTGTTAATATAAGCAATGAAATCACAGGAAAAAGAGAGATTATCGACAACTTTGTTTTCCATTTCATCTTTTAATGTGGAGCTACAGTTAAATGCTAACTAGAGCAGTTAGTGGGGATAAGAGATAATACCTCATACAATTATCTATGTCTGTTAAAAACTCACCATTCTTTCTTGTTCTGAACCACAACTCATGTACAATTGTAGCTCATCACTGAAAAAAAAGCCAACCAAACCAAACACACACCTCTTTGTCCCCTAAGCACAGATTTGCATCTGGCAATGTTGGTTACGCACATAGATTCATAGATGTTAGGGTCGGAAGGGACCTCAATAGATCATCGAGTCCGACCCCCTGCATAGGCAGGAAAG
>NW_005842641.1:291594-310518 GCF_000455745.1 Alligator sinensis
TTTTGTAACCTGGTCATAAAAAGAAACTAGATTGGTCAGGCACGATCTGCCTGCCACGAACCCGTGCTGGTTTCCCCTCATCATAATTTGTCCTGCTGGTCTCTCACAAATGTGAGCCTTGATAATTTTTTCAAAGATTTTGCCAAGGATGGAGGTGAGACTGACTGGCCTATAGTTGCCCGGGTCCTCCTTCCTCCCCTTTTTGAAAATGGGGACCACGTTGGCCCTTTTCCAGTCCTCCGGGACTTGGCCTGTGTGCCACGAGCGTTCAAATATTCCCACCAGTGGCTCTGCAATGATGTCGGCCAGTGCCTTCAGCACCCTTGGATGGAGCTCATCCGGGCCTGCCGACTTAAAGGCATCCAGTTCTTCCAAGTGACTCTGCACCATCTCAGGGTCTACGCACGGTAGTCTGGCGCCTTGCTGCTGCCTCTCTACAACCCCAGTGAGAGACTTGTCGTGCCCCTCACTTAGGAACACTGAGGCAAAGAACTTGTTGAGGAGTTCAGCCTTGTCCCCCCTGTCTGTCACCAATTGTTTCTGCCCATTTAGCAGGGGTCCTATTCCTCCCTGGGCCTTCCTTTTACTCCCTATATATCTAAAAAACAATTTCTTGTTGTCTTTTACTTGGGATGCCATTCTCAGCTCCATGGTAGTTTTGGCCCGTCTAACTTTCTCCCTACAAGCACGAGCAGAGGAGGTATATAAAATAAAATAAGGTAACTTCAGACGAAGTCTGTCCATTCTGAGATAATCGCCTCCCTGAGGGAGCATAGGCACTTGGCTGAATCTCATTCATGAAACACTCCCACATGATAGCAAGTATTGTAAGGTTCCTCCTGTGCTGTAGCCTGGGTCATCTCTGTAAGACTCAGGCAGACTCCTGCCCTGTAAACCTTGTTAAGTACACTGACGCAGTTACTACTGATCAAGGCCAGCTGACCCCCAGACTCCTTCCCCGATTGGTTCTGGAGCTACATTTAAGGAACTCCTTCAGCACCTGAGCTATGCTGCACAACACATGGGTGTTCAGTTTCTGAATAGTTTTTTTGTCCTAGCAATACCTCCAATTTCCCTAGTTCCTGACAGTTCCTTCAGCCTGCTCCTAGATTTTGGCTTCTCTCCCTACAGATCTGCTTCCTGATTCCTGACCCTAGTATAGCTTACTCTTCAGACTCTTACTCCCTTCCTGGCCTGGCATTCTGGTTTCTGACATATAGCTTCTGAACCTTACCCCTGCAACCCCACAGTGTCATGCCTAGTTCTACCTACTAGGGCAGATGGCCTGGTGGACCATGGCAAATGGCCCTATGCTACCTCATTGCTTTTAGACTCTTGGAAGGAAAATTGGTAGAGCTGTTAAATAAAATTCCTCTGTTACATAACAAATAAAGGTGACATAAACAGGGATCCTGGTTTTCTTTGATTAAAAAAAAATCCTCAATTTTCAGCTATAAAAAAGTAACCCAAAATCCATATTTTTCCATGATTAAAATGAAACACCATATAGTGTTTCTATCTTGTACTGTTCAACATCTTTATCAGTGATCTGGATGTGGGTGTGAAAAGCATGCTATCCAAATTCGCTGACGACACCAAGATGTGGGGCGAGGTGGGCATACTGGAGGGGAGAAACAGAATCCAGCTAGATCTAGACAGGTTACAGAGATGGGCAGATGAGAATAGGATGGAATTCAACACAGACAAGTGCAAGGTATTGCATCTAGGGAGAAGGAACCAGCAACACACCTATAGGCTGGGGAACACCCTTCTAGTCAACATAGTGGCAGAAAGGGATCTTGGAGTCATTGTTGACTGCAGGATGAACATGAGCAATCAATGCGAGGAAGCAGTAAGGCTAACCACACCTTGTCATGCATCCACAGATGCATCACAAGCAGGTCCAGGGAGGTGATCCTTCCCCTCTATGCAGTGTTGGTCAGGCCGCAGTTGGAGTACTGCATCCAGTTCTGGGCACCGCACTTCAAGAGGGATGTGGCTAGTATTGACAGGGTCCAGAGGAGGGCCACTCGCATGGTCCAGGGGCAGCAGGCCAGGCCCTACAAAGAGAGGCTGAAGTGCCTGAATCTATTCAGCCTCCACAAGAGAAGGCTGAGAGGGGACTGGTAGCCGTTTACAAACTTACCAGGGGGGACCAGCGGGAATTGGGGGAGGCTCTGTTCCCCCGGGCACCACCTGGGGTTACTAGGAATAATGGCCACAAATTGTTAGAGAGAAGGTTCAGGCTGGACATCAGGAGACATTACTTTATGGTTAGGGCTGCCAGGCTCTGGAATGGACTCCCAAGGGAGGTGGTGCTCTCTTCTACCCTGGGGGTCTTCAAGAGGAAGTTGAACAGATATTTGGCTGGGGTGATACGATCCCGGCACTCGTTCCTGCCCGGAGCAGGGGGTTGGACCTGATGATCTGTTTAGGTCCCTTCTGACCCCAAACACTATGAAACTATGATATTCGGGATACTTCCTGTTCAGAATAGTTGCAAACAAAGCTATTCAAGGATCTCCCCATTTCCAAAAAATCAGATACAGAATTGAATCCTTGAGAGAACATTCACATGACAAGTTATGTCTTTTTGATTAGTTGGACTGCTAAATAATTGATCTTCCCCAATAAGTATATATGACTGCTTGATTACGCATGCATACTCCTACAGCTTCTTGACAAAAGTGAGTGGGAGGATTGAGCTTGATCCTCCCTATTTATGTAAAATGTTGTTGTATTTTATTTTAGAACTTGGATGATTGTTCCTCTCAGAAAGAGTGGAAACAATTTCTATGCAAGTTGTGTTGCCTTAACCTCCAGTACATTTATACATGCCTGGGTATCCCTTGAAGACCATGGGCCACAAGTCTGATAGTGTTTGAAATGGGTCCCCAATTCTTCTAGGAAACACCTTTAATCAAAATGTTATAGGTACAAGGATAGCAAATGGCACTCAACACACATACTGTTGCTCTTTCTGGAGAGATACCAGAATTTGCGCTGGGATTTTGACATACAGGTTTGGGCTCTGCACGTATAGTTAACAGACAAACTTCAACCATTCCCGAAACGATCTTGGGTAAAATCTGGATGATGGCACCACAAAAGAAGAATAATAGAATTAGAAAATTAGGGTTGGAAAGGACCCCAGGAGGTCATCTAGTTCAGCCCCCTGCTCAAAGCAGGACCATCCCCAACTACATCATCCCAGCCAAGGTTTTGTCTAGCTGGGTCTTAAAATCTTCCAAGGGTGGAGATTTCACAGCCACTCTGGGTAGCCTGTTCCAGTGCTTTGTTATTCTCCTTGTGAGAGTTTTTCCTAATATCTAACCAAAACTTTCCTTGCCGCAACTTGAGGCCACTGCTTCTTGTTCTGTCATCTGCCACCACTGAGAACAGTCTAGCTCCATCCTCTTTTAAACCCCGCTTCAGGTAGTTGAAGGCTGCTATTAAAACCCCTCTCAGTCTTCGATTCTCCAGACTAAATAAGTCCATTTCCCTCGGCCTCTCCTCATAAGTCATGAGCTTCAGTCTGCTAACCATTTTCTTTGTCCTTGCTGGACTCTCTTCAATTTGTTCATATCCTATCCTTTTGGGGGGGCTAAAAAACTGGACACTACTCCAGAATGAAGTAATGTAAATCATACAACTTATAACATACTTTCATCAGTGGTAATAGATGTTCTTGAACAGTCAGTATTATGCAAAAGGACAATATAAAATTATTTTTAAAGCAGGAAAGCTTTGGCTGCCTGAGAGTTGAGAACTGTTCCTGTGAATTCCAGTAGCTGAACTTCCTGAGGTTGACTATGAAGCCTAATAGTTGGAGAATTAATTGCACAACTATGGAAATCAGATGAGCCAACTGTCTCTCAATTACCTGGACCTTAACAGTTAGTCAGATTTGCAGACCTCATTCTATGTATATGCTTCTACTGCTAATGCAAGAGGCAGGGATTTTTCTGGGTGATATCTTGGGCCTACTGCATGGTTGGGATAGACTTAGACAAGCTTTCAAATGTGAAGTATTCTTCATCAGGTCTGAGGAAAGAAGCAGGTACAGTGATGATTAGAAACAACATCCAGGTCTATGAAACTAGAGAAGAGAGAAATTCCCAGGGGTAGCAGACAAACAATTAACAGAAGCAAAGATAGCTTGATCAAAGATCAAGACCTTTCAAAAGAGAATGAGATTCTCCTGCATAGTTGCGTTGCATATATGGAATTATGCATGTTAGCTAGAGGGCTGAAGATGAGTCCCCTGGAGATAATGTTCCTTGCACAGGCTTAGAAAGAAAATGTTGCTGGTTCTTTTTTTTTCAGTTGTGGATTTTCCACTGTAAACAACGGATTTTGATGATACTACTTGCAAACATTTTGTATATTTCTGGTGGTCAAAAGGCTGAAGGGAAGCACTCTGAAAAAATAATGATTTTCTGATCTCTCAGAATGAAGCACTGGGTAGAATGACACAAGGAAGCAGGCAAACTCACTCAAAGATAATGAACCAGTCTAATGAAGGTCAGATGGTAGTAGAAGCTATGAGGAATCTGATGTGTATATATTAGATCTCAGTGAACATATTAGTCACCAGTCTCCCTTCTTTTTTTTCGAATTAGCAAATGTGGCAGTAAAGATTACACTGCCAGCCCCAAGGAGTGTCCAGGTCCTGGAAGAAAGGGCCTTGAGGACCCCAAAGAATGCCAAAGAAGTTGCTCTGGGCACAAGCACTTACTTTGCTGCAAACAAGAGGAAAAAGGGTGGGATGCACCAGGACCGCAGATGTCGAGATTTACCAGCTCCTGCTGACTCCAGTTGGCTGGGTGCTTGATGGAGAATGTCATAAAAACATGCCCAGCAACGGCTGCTGGAGAGAGAGTGAGATACAAAGAAGGAGGAACTTAGTGAGGAGACAAAATCCTTGGATTATGCCCCTGCAGGGGCAAAGGAGGACAGTAGGAAACTCTCTCCTTTTGAGGCTCAGAGAGTCTCTCTACTTGCCTAAATCCAGAAGTTGGAAGGAGATGTGCCAGCATTCAGAGGACTGTTGTCCATCTGGTTGAGAGGACCTACAGAACCAAAGAAAATGACTAACCGTGAGTAGTGGTGTTGCAGGGCCAGTGATAGGGAAGAATCCCGAGACGAGGTACCCTGCAACCCACCTGAGGATGTTTCTTGGATTAAAAAGGGCCATAGCCGGGCCAGGGGCCCCATGGCTATGCACAATTAAGTTGTCCTAGCTTGGGAGCAGAGACCAAGTCAATATAGAGAACTAGCAGTTAAGCCACATGATTAGGGCCAGACTCAAGTCAGCGTATGCATTGCCTTTGCTTGCCTATGACCCTAAAGCAGGTCATTGGGTGCGAAAAACCATAGCCAGACATGGGTCCACAGCAATCGAGGCCAGCAAGCTTCCATCCTTTTCTTACATTTACATCAAGTTGTGGTGGGTGAGATAGGGCGGATGTGCTGTTAAAGACTGGATTTTAGATACCTGCTGGGACCTAAGAGCTAGCACATACCCAGTCCCACTAAGTGAGTGGACTCAATAAAGCCTCATTCATTCACAGCAAGTATGATGAATAAAGCTGAAGGGGCTAATGACATACACAGATGTAAAATTTGAAATCTTTCCACGTGCCTAATGAAGCACTTCAAAAATAGCTGTTCTGCTTCAAAAATAACCCTGGAAGAAAGAGGAACAACTTTGAAGGGCTTCACTGTGAAATATTTCATGTTACATTTGCAACCTCCAGCAGAGTGCAATAGGAATTTGGTCAGTCTTTGACATCCCACCGAGGTAGTACCACCCTCTTCCCAGTGGAGGGACTGAAGTGGGCTCAGGCAGAAGTGGGGCAGGATCAGCTGCATGGGGTAGATGGCAGTGGCCCAGGAGGGAGGGGCAGCTGGGAGGGGTAGTTATGGGGGGACTAAGGTCCATTGTAAGCATCGGATTTTGATGATACTACTCGCAAACATTTTGTATATTTCTACCCTCGACCACACTGGAGGTGTGGACTAAGATGAATCAGAATAGCCATATCATCCTCTGTGGACAGATGTCCCAGTGTAATAGAAATTTACTTTCTCCTCCTGGCCCCTGAAATAGAAGAAAAATACCTTGTGATATTCTTTGCATTCCTTATTTCTTCTTCTTTGGCTCTTGCCATCATCTTTGGGGTAAATCAAACACAGAAATCATACTTAATGTTTTCCGTTATCACTATATTTAATGTGGGGAGACTGACTTTGGGTTCACTCTGGGCATGCTTAGGATCATAGGAAAGTAGGGCTACAGAGTTATCTAGCCCAGTCCTCTTCTCAAAGCAGGATCATTCCTCACTAAAACATCTGAGCCAAGTATCTGTCTAATCTGCTCTTGAAAATTTCCAGGGATGGATATTTCATCACTTCTCCAGGCAGCCTGTTTCAAATCTTAACCATCCTTACAGTTAGAAAGTTCTTCCTAATTTCCAACCTAAATTTATTTTGCTGAAGTTTGAGCCATTGATCCTAGTCCTATCCCCTACAGCCACGGAGAAAAGTCTCTCTCTATCCCTTTTATAAGCACACTTCAGCTATTTGAAGATTATCAAAATCCCTTTAGTCTCTTCTCCAGTCTAAACAGACCTAGTTCTTTCAGCCTTCCCTCAAGTCATGTTTCCCAGACCTCTAATTTTTGTCATACTCTACTGGACTCTTTCCAATCTGTTCACATCTTTCTTGAAGTGTGTGGCCCAAAACTGGGCACAGTACTCCAGGTAAGATCTCTCCAGTGCCAAATAATGCACTTCCCTTGACTTGTAAGCAATGCTTCTGCTAATATCCAGTATGCTATTGGCTTTTTTGGCACCAAGAGCACACCATTGGCTCATATTCCGTTTATGATCCAATGTAACCCCAACATCATTCTCTGTAGTACTGCAGCCTAGTCACTTTGTATTTTTGCATGCGCTTGTCCTTGTTGAATTTAATCTGATTGTGGACCATTTCTTCTTATCCAGGGTACTCTAGCCCTGATCTCCAGAGTAGTGATTCTTAACCAGGGTGCCATAGCACCCTGGAGATCCTTTCACAGGTGCCCTGGGGAGTCATGCAATTTTAACATAGTTAGGTGTGCAAAGATGATTTACAAGATTAAATCCAGAAATTTTAAAATAGGAATCCATAGTGTTCAAAATATTCCAACCTGTTGTGGTCTTTCTGAGTTCCTTACAACAGAAGAATTGCTCTATTATTTTGCTGCATTCAAAAAAAAAAGAGTGAAAGCAAATAGTTGGAATTTTCTGAAGGGTGCCTCAAGTCTGAAAAGCTTGAGAACCACTGTTCCAGAGGGTCAGCAACTCCATCCAAAGTGGTGCCATCTGCAATTTTGCTAAAAGTGCCCTCATTTCAAGTGGGAAGGTACCTAGGGAAAGTTGTGAAATTGCCTAGAGAAGTTGTAGAATCCCCATCACTGGTAAACTTCAAGAAGAAAGTGGATAAGCAAGGATTGGTCAGGAATTATTTAGGAGTAGCTACGTCTATGCTATGCTATGGATATTTTCCATGCTTCTGTGCTTTGCTGTTTGCCACACAGGGCTCGGAAGGATTCCCCCCGTGTTGCTACACATGTCAGGGGGCAGGGTAGGAGTGTTGCCTACTTCAGAAGCATTCGGTGTTGCCTTCAGCCAAGGCTGGAGATTTTGACTGGTCTGACAGTAATTCTGCTGGGACTACAACCCAGAAGCTCCTGGCTAGAGGGTCTTGCTGCTCTGCTCAGGGTCAGAACAATCACCATATCTGGGTCAAAAAGAAATTTAGCCCTCCTGATCTATTATTTCCTAAATCATTAATGAAGATATTCAACAAAACCAGATCCAGGACAGACCCCTGAGAAATCCCACTTGATAGTAGTCATTGAGTCATTGGTGACTACTTGCTGAATCCAACCAGTTATGTATCCACTTTAAAGTACTCTCTACTTCCGTGGTTTGTTGATGGGAATGTTGAAAGGAAACTGTGTCAAAAGTCTTGCTAAAGTTAAGATATATCACATTTACTGCTTTCTCCTATCCACAAAGCCTGTCATTTTATGTGAGAGAACCTGGCCAAGGGTGGCCATGGTGCCCCCTAGAGGCCGACCTAACTCTGCCCCCTTACTCCAACTCTTCAGCATACTGTATTATATTCCCTTTTGCAGTATCGCCTGCTACACCTTGCTGCTGGATCCTTAGAATGATCCTGGTGGTGCTATGTGTAGGTTCCCTTCCTTTCCTTAGCTGGACCCTTGGTCCTTCTTGTCACCAGACCCTCCATCTGCATTCAAAAAAAAAAGAGTGAAAGCAAATAGTTGGAATTTTCTGAAGGGTGCCTCAAGTCTGAAAAGCTTGAGAACCACTGTTCCAGAGGGTCAGCAACTCCATCCAAAGTGGTGCCATCTGCAATTTTGCTAAAAGTGCCCTCATTTCAAGTGGGAAGGTACCTAGGGAAAGTTGTGAAATTGCCTAGAGAAGTTGTAGAATCCCCATCACTGGTAAACTTCAAGAAGAAAGTGGATAAGCAAGGATTGGTCAGGAATTATTTAGGAGTAGCTACGTCTATGCTATGCTATGGATATTTTCCATGCTTCTGTGCTTTGCTGTTTGCCACACAGGGCTCGGAAGGATTCCCCCCGTGTTGCTACACATGTCAGGGGGCAGGGTAGGAGTGTTGCCTACTTCAGAAGCATTCGGTGTTGCCTTCAGCCAAGGCTGGAGATTTTGACTGGTCTGACAGTAATTCTGCTGGGACTACAACCCAGAAGCTCCTGGCTAGAGGGTCTTGCTGCTCTGCTCAGGGTCAGAACAATCACCATATCTGGGTCAAAAAGAAATTTAGCCCTCCTGATCTATTATTTCCTAAATCATTAATGAAGATATTCAACAAAACCAGATCCAGGACAGACCCCTGAGAAATCCCACTTGATAGTAGTCATTGAGTCATTGGTGACTACTTGCTGAATCCAACCAGTTATGTATCCACTTTAAAGTACTCTCTACTTCCGTGGTTTGTTGATGGGAATGTTGAAAGGAAACTGTGTCAAAAGTCTTGCTAAAGTTAAGATATATCACATTTACTGCTTTCTCCTATCCACAAAGCCTGTCATTTTATGTGAGAGAACCTGGCCAAGGGTGGCCATGGTGCCCCCTAGAGGCCGACCTAACTCTGCCCCCTTACTCCAACTCTTCAGCATACTGTATTATATTCCCTTTTGCAGTATCGCCTGCTACACCTTGCTGCTGGATCCTTAGAATGATCCTGGTGGTGCTATGTGTAGGTTCCCTTCCTTTCCTTAGCTGGACCCTTGGTCCTTCTTGTCACCAGACCCTCCATCCACTGACAAGTTTCCTCTACTAGCTGCCTCATAGTATTTGTGCCCTGCTGGTACCAAACTCACCCTTCTAAGCACTGGTCCTGACTCTCCAGGCCTTATCGCCTTGGGGTGCTAACTGAGGCCCTTTTGGACCTAACTGCACTTTAAGGGCTCCAATCATGGCCTCCAGACTCTTCCAGAGCCACACCCATGCCTCATGGTTGTTACTTCCAATTTGGTTAACCAGCTTGGGCGTCAGCCCTCTTGGGCCCAGTCCTTGTCTGGCTCTGCCCTCAGGGTCCTTGGTTCTTACAGGGCTCAAATATATGGTGCTTTTCAGGCACCCACCTGTGCCTTCCACACCACTCCTACAGCCACAACCTAATCCTCAAGTTACTTACATAAAAAAATGCAGTACACAAGCAAAGCCTTTAATTTCTAATGCAGGCTTGTACCTTCCCCTCAGGTCCCTTTGCACTGCACGCTCCTGGCTATGCTCTTCTTTGCCCTGGGAGCAGGGCCTAACTGAGTGCCCTGACTCTGGGCTGAGCTGTTAGCCCCTCTGTGAGTCACTGCCAGTGCTGGGGGGAGGGAATCACCACTGCTCTGCTGTTGAGAGTCTGCTGCTGCTTTCTGCCACAGTTGGTTGCTGGTACTCAACCACTGGGGGTCTGATGCTCTTCACTGACACAGAAGGTTGCCACCACACTGCTGCTAGGGGCCTGCTCCTCTGCCAGCACTAGGGGCCTGCTGGTCCAATTTGGGTGGCTCATGCAACCTGTTTTACACCCTGACATGCCTAGCAACAGGCTCAGGGATTTCAGCTCTTTCATAAGGTGTGGGTGATACATGTCCATCTGATTCTACTTCAGGGATTTATGCACAGACGCACATCCCATGGAGGACTTGATAACCCAATGCAGTGCCATCCAAGAAGTACTCCTGTCTGCAGGCTCTCCTGTTTTTCACATAAATACTCTTCATTCTAGAATGGAGGGCCACCCCTCCACACAATGGTCTGATCCACCTGGCCCTCACATTTGCATACTTTATTTCCCCAAACAGTAAAAAGCAGGTCCAAGTAGCCACCAAACCTCTGAATATGCATATTAAGAAGGTATGCAGAGGAGTACACAAAGTTTCCATAATCATAACATAGCATGTGTAACATAAGCAGGTTTACACTAATAATCCTTCAGTCTCAACATCCAGTGTGTGCGTGTGTGCGTGTATGTATATACGTGTGTGTATGTCTCATATATAAAACATATATAAAACATATTAAAAAAGATATATTTCGTGTGTGTGTGTGTGTGCACATATTATCTAATATATATAAAACGGATCCCTGTTTAAAATGTGTTTTTTTGTTTAACAGGGATCCGTTTCTAACATTGAACTATATGGACAAACAAGAAGCTTGGGTCCTACAGCTCTATCAATGGATCAGAGAGGGGAAACTAGAAGTAAGGACTGAACCTGTGCTTTTCAGTTACGGGAGGAAGATTTTTAGGAAGAACTGCATTGTTTTGGGCTTTGTGTCTACAGAGGCGTAACAGGGCAGTGGCAGTGCATTGGGCAGTGGTGACTTCTGCCAGCTGATGCCACCAGAGAGTCTATGCAGCTGCTGCCACAGCTAGTATTTTTCTACCCTCACTCCAACAAGTTGGCCCCTGGGGATGCTGCCCTGGTTGCCCTCCCTTATTTATACAACAGCATGTCTTATTTGTTTTGTCCCTTGCTCCCTCCTACCCCGTTGTCCTACAAATGCACAGATCACTGGCATTAAAACAATTGGATAACCTTAATTCCTAAGCCAATGGATTCTCGACCTTTTTAGACTCAAGACACCCCTGGATATACCTGAGGCATCCTTTGGAAAATGCCATTGCTTAACTTTTGCTCTCTTTTTTTGCCCACAGAAAAAATAGAGCAATTTTTCTGTTGCAAAGAATTCAGAAAAACCACAACTGTGGATTTCTATTTGAAATCTCTGGATTTATCTTGTGAATTGTGTTTGTAAACCTAACAGTGCTAACATTGTGTGGCACGCCATGGCACCCTTGAAAGGATCTCAAGGCACCACAGGGGACTGTGGTACCCTGGTTGAGAATCACTGGTCTAAATCCTCTACCTTCACAGTTTTGTTTTAAAGAAACCTGAATAACAGAAACCAAATGTCACATATGGGTTATCCATACTTTTACCCATTTTCATTTAAGACAGGATGTACCTAATTAATTTTTTGACTGTCATCTGGAAAATGTTTAATTGGCATTATCCTAATAAATAATTTGTTTTATTCTTCTCTTCTAGATGCTTTACATCTCATGATGAATGGAAACAACATTGGAAAACAGATAGTTCTGGTTTCTGAATAATTTTTTGCACTTTGTTCAATTGCCCAACAAAAGAAATAAAACTTTATGATCCAGTCTCATTGACTTCAATAGGGTAAAAACCTGGCCCTGTTGAAATCAACGGAAATTTTGCCATTGACAATAATGATGCGAGGATTTCAACCCAGAGACCCTAACAAATAATTAATTGTTAGGAATTTAATATTGTCCGTGGCACAATGCCAGCTCTGTTTTTCATATTAGATCAGAAGACTGAAGGATATATTTTGATACTGTGACACAGACAATATTAAATTCCTAACATCTCATCCTAAAGACTTTTTTGTGGGATAGGTCTTTACAGGGCTTCCAAAGTCTGGTACAGTTGTTTGTAACAAGTTTTAGTGTTTAGTTTTATCACAGAAAAGAATATTTAGAATTAACCAAAATATATGTGTCAACCAAACCAGTCATTAATGTTGCCAAAAAAACCCAAAAATATTTAGAATCCCATTTGGTATTTGAAAGCTAAAGTGAAGGTGCAGCAGAGAATACTTTTGGAAATACAAAAATCTTATCAAAGTACGCATGGGAACTGAAAATAAAAGAAGTGGGTTTGTCAGAAAAATGCACATAAACTTTCCCTTAGTCAGATTTATCATTGTCCCTGATTTAAAAAAACCACACAAACAAAAGCAGGAACAGATTAAGTAATGGATGCTGCCCTGATCATAAATCTGCTACCATTGTCAATTTTGCTTTGGAGTAGCTGTTTACTCTGTTGAAACCAGCTCTCAGGATGTAGCGGCCAGGCTTTATAATAATACCTGCTTAATGCAACCAACTGGGGAGAGCTAGTTGTGTCCTCTTACAACAGATTAAAGTCTGGGGTAAATTACATGCTGGTAATGATGTCATATTTCCACATCTTTCGAGTGATTACTGTACAACAAAATTTAGCAGGAGTGAAACAAACTAGGCGAATACCTTAAATAGAAGAATGGAACAGCAGTAACAGTAAAAAGGAGGCAATCAGATGGTAGTGGTCATTCTAACAACAGCTGGTTTTAAGTTCCCTCTGTTTTTAATAGCTCTTAGTAACTCAAGCAAAGGAGACTAACTGTGCTAACCTTACTGCAAAATTCTGATGAGTACTGCACTCCATGTTAAAATTAAATATAGAAGTGATATGTTTTAGACCAAAGTACAAAAAGAAAGGGGAAATTGGAAGAATTTGTTCCAATTTTGCAATTTTGAAAGACTGTCTCTCTAATAAGATTCCAGGTTGTGTTTGGGACCAGGTATAATATACTTAGAGAAAAACTACTGGAAGAGTCAGAATTTAGCCTTGGTAAAGCAAATAGAATGTGTCAAGCAAAGGAAGTTGACCAGTCCAGACTGAGTCTTATGAGGCATGGATGGTACTTTTAGACAACCCCTGCAAAGCCCCTGATTCCATGGCAGCTCACACCTACTGCCAGACATACCACCAAATTCACCAGCCTACCAGTAGCCTTGTGAGCCAGATGGAGTAATTCTGGGACCCAGGTTTGACATCCCTGATCTAGGGACTAAATAAACTCTCAGCATAGTGTAGAATACAAGTGAAAAAGCCCACACATTCCACAGTTCAAGCTCCTTGGAAAACTCCACTTGCTTAAGGCATAAGCAAAGAAAGGAACTAGATAGACTCGTTCTGGGAAAGACAGAGTTAGCAAAAGATCTAGCAGAGTAGAAATGCTCAGAATTTGTCATTGTGCAAAATGTGTTAATGTAGAGACCCAGAAAATAAATAACAAATGTAAAAGGAGAACATTTTCCATAACTACAAGAGGACAAATTTATGAAGAAATGGCTAATTTTACACTAGTACACATACAATACACCCCTGAGAGACATTTTCTTCAGGCTGTTGTTTGGGCTTCATTCACAGCTTGGTCTGTTTCCTGGGGGGAAAATGTAATTCCATATGAGGGGAAAATAACATAGGTAGCAGAAGAGCTAGCCTGGGAAGATGTAGTGGTAGATCTCATTAATGGCAAGGTTACCAACACATTTGACTCAATGACCAAGGAAGAGGTACAAAGTTTCCAGTGAATACAAAATTCAAATCTTAAAACAGAATATGCAAGAATGAAGAAATTAAAGAGGTCCTGTCATTAAGTGCTAGGGTAGTAATTGTTGCTAGCCTTGGCCATTTTCATGGGGTTCAGACCAAGTTACAAAAATGTGGCTAAAACTCAAGGTCCAAAACCTGTTTCTGAATCACTGCAAAATAAATATTTTGCAGACACTACAGGTAGCCTGCTCAGCAAAGTAAAGAAAGCAATGTGTTAAACCAGCTAAACAAGTAATGAGATAAAATTAAACAGATCAACAGACCTGAAAGGTCTTAAAATAGGTCTTTCAAATATCAGGGGTTGGGAAATTTTCAGGAGCAGTGGGTCAAATTAGCTGGACCCGGGAGATTTCAACCTTTACGGAAGTAAGTTGACTTATGCAGATGACCTAGTGCTCCTCACCAGTGAGCCTGAGCAACTCCAGAGGATCCTGGGCATCAGCTAGTTGGGGCTCCACTTCAACGCCTCCAAATGTGTCTCCCTGCATATCGACTGCAGGAAAAGAAACACCATCCTGGCCACCACCATCAAAATCCAGGATAAGCCCATGAGGTGCTAGAAAGACAGCAAGAGCTACCTTCACATGGGCATACCTACCAGCCACTGGGTGGGACAGACACCAGAGAAGACTGCACAAAATGCTCACAAACTCAACTCTTCCCTGCTGCCCCTTCTGCTCTTCCCTTCTGCTAGCAGAAGATTGCTGATTTGCTGATTGACACCCTAAACACCTTCCTCACTCCCTGCATCTCATTTGTCCTGAGAGGCTCAGCATTTCCCTGATGCCTCTCAAGAAAGCAGCTGGTGAAATCAAGTGTCTGCTGAAGAGATGGATGAACCTGCTGCTACGGGTCAGCAATGAGATTCTGCACATCCCTTACTGGCAGGGGAGTGCCAACATCCCTCATATGGGAGACTTCTGTGACACTGCAGTTGGCACCCATGCCTTTTGTCTCCACACCTGCCTCAGTGACCTGGTGAGCAGCATTGCTGCTTGTGTCTTGAAGGCAACCACTGAGAGGAGGATTGCCAGGCTGACACCCAATAAGGACATGGCCATGTTCCTGAACGGGTTTCTGGAGGGTGAGTTTGGGTGAGATCGTGGGAACTTTGTCTTGCTGTGGAGTTGAGCCTGCAATACCAAGCAGTACCTCAGGAAGTGCACTGACTACTGCTGGACATGGTGTGAAGAGTGTCAAAGAGCTGGGCCTCACTGCTCCAAGCTCCAACCAATAAACACATGACTGTCACCCCTTGCATCAGGAGCTGCCTGGGGAGGTTCCTGAAGAACAACGTGCAGGCCAGTACACTGATGCATTGATGACTTGAGGACAAAACCTGACCAAGACAAAGTCTTTGAGGTCACTTCATAGTGGGAATCCAGCAACCATCTCATGCCCCATGGGAATTTCACATGCTTTACAGATTGGCACTTCATCAATTAGGCCCATCTTAACTGCCTCCTGCTCAACAGTGCCATGCACTACAGACACCAAGACAAGAAGTGCCGGAGGTGCAGGTATGAGAGTGAGACCCACATAAGAACATGTCAACTGTGTGACAATATTATCCATGACCAGCTGGTGAAGGTCATCTCTGTGTCAATGAGATAGTAGCTGTGAACCATGCTGTCCCAAGCTGTGACAGCCAGCTATACCTGGACATTGTTGTAACACATAAAGACAATAAAAAGGTCCTGATGATCAACATGGCAATCCCATTTGAGAACCAGTGGCAGACTTTCACCGAACCCTGGAAGCAAAAGCTGTCCAAATACAGACTGATACCCTGAGGGAAAAGGGGTAAGATGCAACAGTACGGGTGCTGATGGTTGGAGCACTTGGGAGTGTGGAACCCAAGCTAGAAGAGCATCCCATGAGCCTTCAGAGTATTCTGCTCTTATGCAAAACCAATGAGGTGCCTCACAGTATCTGATATCATCTGATGGTCAAGGGACATTTAAATTGAGCACATCACAGGCCATTACCAATATGAAGACAGCTGTCCGAGACCACTGGCCAGAAGTGAGACCAAGGGGATGGACTGAACCCCTCCCATACATGACACTGACTGCCAAACCTCTTAATTCCTTTGAATATTCCCCAAGCCAGCAATTATAAACTGTATGCTAAAACCATTGTCTAAGAATATATTGCCACCTTATAGTTCTGTACTGATATGGCTACCGTGCGTGGGATCATACCTCTCTTCCTATCATAGCATGGCATTAGAATCTCTTAATCCCCTATATCCTGGACTAAAGTAGGCTGCATGACTGCATGTCTTAGACTGCATTAACAAACACCAACTATGTACCCATGTAGCTACTATGTGCACAGTCCTATATTATCTTCCAGCTCACAAAGCCATGTAAATAACAATGATTTTTAACATTTTCTAATAAAGTTTTAAATCTATTCTCCAATAGCCTATCTGTGTGGACATTATTCCGCACTCAGGGTATTTCTAGACTGTTCAATTACAGCAAAAAACACAGTATTTATGCTATCTCTGAAACTGGGAGTAATGCAGGCTGTAAAAAGCAGATCTGTTACCCCTAAGTCAGGAGGTAATGCACATGGAGCAAATACAACAGCATGTTTCAACACCTGAGCACTACAGCAGACATACCCTAAGAGTGCCTGTGTGTGGCTTAGCTTAGTTCAAAGAGTATTGCGTTAAACCAGAAAAAGGCAGCATTGGTGTGGACTAAGTGCCCACAAGGGGAACATGATATCCCTGTGCAGGCAAGTCCAGAATTACCTCTCAGACAGAAAGGAAAGAAATAGTGGTGGGTTTGAATGGAGAATGGGGGGCCCAGAGTGCAACCTCTCACTGGGAAGAGGGAATGAGGAGTCACATCAGAGCTCCTAACAGGGGGGCTGGGGGGAAAGAGGGGAGCATGCACAGAGCTCTTTGTATTGTGTGTTAAATATTCCTTTCATGTTGCATTTCTGTAAGATAAATTGCAAGAAGGTGTTGTCCCTATGTACAGTAGTACACGAGCAACAGGAATGTAATTTAAATACATCCATGTGCTGCATGGATATTTCTTAGTTTACCCAGGTACATGTCAATCACTGTTAGTCACAGAGATACAGTACTTCCAAGTGAACAGGAAGTTTTTTAATACTAGGTTTGTCATCTTTTCCTGTTTGCTCAGGCAGTGACATGCAACATTGCTTTCTGATATCATAATTATACCTGTAATATGAAACTACACTGCCCCTTTCTTCCACAATTAAATGATGCAATTGGTTGTTTCCCAATTTATATAACATAACCAGGTTAGTCTGAAACCAGGCAGAAAATAAGGAAGGGCGGCATTGTTGGATTTGTTTTGGGATAAGGCCTTTGATTCTGGGATCCTACAGACTGTCCAAGCCCCTGGCGCCACGTACAGTATCTGATGCTAACAGAGCACCAGTTTGGTTCGAGTTTTGTCTGGCCGCAGACACCAGCCCTCCCAGAGGGGCCCCCCAGGAAGTCACCCTGCAGTGTCTCAATTAACGCTGTACTTCACAAGACCCCCACTCCACCGGACAGGCACTTCAGGACGGGCACTGACCTTCTGCACCCGCCCTTTAGCCCACTGCACCTTTAAGAAGCCGGCGCATGCGCACGGGAAACGACGTGAGGCAGCAAAGTTCTGGGCGCCGCAGGTTAGGTGAGTGCGGACCCCGCGCCTGCAACGCGCCGGCACCGCGCGGGGGGCGGGGCGCTGAGCGTGACGTGACCTAACCCAGCGCTCTCCCAGTCCTGCTCCCCCAGAGTGAACGCGGCTGAGGGGGGCGCGAGGCTGTGACGTCAACGCCCCGGCAGCTGCCTGGAGCCCTCGTGCAGGGGGCGGGGGCAGTGGTCACGTGCCGCCGTGCGGCCGCAGCCCGCGGGTGGGGTAGTAGTGAAGTGTTATGAAGAAGCGGAGTGAGCGCTTTACTTCGGAGCGGTGCTGGCTGGAGAAGGAGCCTGTGTAGGAGCAGCAGGAGCTGGGACGGGAGCGGCACGTAGATAAGTATGTGTAGCAGTAGCAAAATAAAGAATCTTTTTTGCAGAAATTTAGTTGGTCTAATAAAAGATATTACCTCTTCCACGAGTCCTGATTGCTGGTAGCAATAGGACATGCATTGCTCTGGAGACAAGGGATCTGTTTTGTAGGTGTGTTGGTCTGGGACAGAAAGAAATACAAAACTCTTGGTTCAGGGGTGATACCTTTTATTAGACAATGAAAAAATAGCAAAAAAAATTATTTCTTTGCAAGTTTCTGGGCATACGCACCCTTCTTCAGGCTGAGGAGAAATCAGAAAAGTCCGCTTAGGTAGAAAATAAATTCAGTTTTGCACGGGGGAAGTTGAGGCTGGAAGGTCTATTCCCCTGAGGCTGTGAATGTCCTTTTTGTGCAAAATGGAGTTTATTTTCTACCTGAGAGGACTTCCACAATCTGCTTTCTCCTTAACCTGAAGAAGGGTGCATGTGTCAGAAAGCTTGCAAAGAAAGATATGGGTTTTTTGCTATTTTTTTATTTGGTCTAATAAAAGGTATCGCCTCTGAGCCAAGAGCTACAGGGATAGGCAATTCACCCCAGTGGGACCTACTAGTAGTGACTGGGATCCCAAGATCTGGGGAAACTGGTCTTTGTTGTAGCAGACGGGAACAAATGGAATAGTTTTGGCAAAAGTACACCAAGAATGCAGGTGCACCAAGGAGAAGACTTGAGATTTGCATTCCCTGAGCGCAGATGCTGAGACCAGGAGGCAGCAGGAGTCCTGCTGGTAAATGGGTGGCTGGGCATGAAGCTTCTTGTATCAAAGTCAAGGACTAGCATAGCTAGGGGTGTGTGACTGGATTGATAATTTTGAGAGGGCCCAAGAATAGAGGCCTCTGCTGCTGCCCAAGGGAGAGAAACTACCTGTTACCTCACTGGTTAAGAGTGACACAAGGACACCCTTTGAGTTTACCATTTGAAGCTTTGGTTGTGGGCCCCCTTAGGCACTTCCTGGTAGGAAATGAATTGGAATGTCAAGACATACTTTTAAGGACCAGCAGCCAGTCCCACCTCCCACAAGTAGTGGTGTTAGCAGACTGCATCAGGGATTGTGTATGGAGGAGGGAAGCTTGGAGTGCTGTTCAG
>NW_005842641.1:310549-339093 GCF_000455745.1 Alligator sinensis
CACAGGAGAGTGGACTTGGCCAAAGGCAGTAGAGAAGGGGGAGGTGGTGGAAGAATGAATATTGGGCCCAGTGTCTTTCAGAAAATAGGAATCTTTCAGCAGTGTTTGTCCTTAATCTTCCTGTATCTGGGGCAGATATACCCTTCATCCTTGGCACAGTTGACAAGGAAATGAGCAGACCTTTTCTTTTTGAGGTTGTGGGAAGACGCACTGCACTGCCTGCTGGTTAAGTGAGCCTTAGTCTGTAGAGCTGGAAGAAGCATGGTAAACTGGGATTTCAACATCCAGAGGTGCTTTGTCCCACATTGTATCCATTTCTATTTTCAATGAGTACAAAAGTTTGTAGAGGGGGTATGAGAAGAGAATGTGTTGACCAGTTTCATTCCCTCCAAAAAGTTCTCATAAACAAATTATTTAAAAAAGTGCCTGGCTTTTTCTTGCTCACCTGCCTCTATTGTAGTCTAATATTGGGAAGGTATTCATGACTTATATTATTTTGGGATATTAATGTGTGCAACATTTTAATTTGCTTGAGTAATGGTTTATTGGCTTGCAGCCTGGAATAAATGCTGTATTGAGAGAGAAATGTCCATCTCCATAATTATGCTCTACTGTGACAGCTGTCATATGTTGCCGCCGAGAGCCGCGGCGCGGGGTTCGGGGCTTTAGGAGCCCTAATCGGCGGGCGGGTACTTGTGATGCTTGGAGTGGAATCAGGTACTCAAGCGTTTGGATTGAACAAAAGATTGTTTACTTACACTGCTCGTACAGTGCAGGTCAGAAACTTGCTTCGATTACAGTTGTAAAACTTGGGTCGGGCAGAAATTACAAAGTTGGTTTGGTCGGTCTGCAAATGTGTCGGGGTGTTCGGGGTATTCGGGCCGGCAGTCGTCTTACGTCTCGGGTGGGGGTGTGCTAGGCCCCCTTGGGTCGGTGACGGGGAGTCCTTAGTGGTTGATCAGGCCGCTAAGTTCGCTGTGAAACACGTGTGGAGTTTGCTAGACTCCACAGTGTACTCAGAGTTCTCCACGAGGTGTGTGTGGAGCTCTCCAACTTGGGCAGAAACTGCTCAAGCTTTTTATACGGCTAGCAAGCCAATCACTAGCCACCAGGTAGGAATAATGTAGAACAGTCCAATAGTGGGGTACAAATTTACATAAGATTGGCGGGAACTTTTTCTAGGTCATTAATATATAGTCACTGGGCTCTGGAGTTTTCCCCTCGTGACCTAATTACATGACCTACTTACAGAATGATTGACAGACTGCCTTCTGTAATCCCCCACTGCACTATAGGCATATGAACAATGGGTTCTGACATCATACAGTGATACTTTAATCACCAACATATCCAATCCTCTCTGACCACCTATCTATGTGAGAAGGTATTGAATATATACAGTGATGCCATTTGTTCAGTCACACGTCATTTAACTGGATAGGAACAGCAACAGGACTCTTGTTTTCAAGAACTTTAGGTATTTAAATCAACCATTTAAATTCATTCTCCTTGGATTCCTTTTTCCTGAGGTCCCTTCCAATCCTAATTTTCTATGATTCTATGATTTTTCTTTGAACTTAAACAATTTATGCTTGGGTTAACTCAATAATGAAGACAGTTTATGAAACACAAAATTGGCAATGTATATTTCCATACGTTATAAGGTTGGAAGGCATAATCATGAACATCTAATCTGACTTTCTAGAGACTATGTCCCAGATCCTCAAAGGTGTATATACTTGGAGAAACTGAGAAAGGAGATCCTTACCAAGTTGAATTGGTTATTAATGTCAGCAAAATAATACCCAATGTGACCAAAAAAAATTATGTCCGTCTGTCTGTCTTAAAGCACTTGGTTGCTTCGAGAGGTTAACATTTTAATGGAGTTCAGATGAGTATAGAAATAGGAACACATTTACTTTATACTAGTCCTGCAAGTCAATGAGATGATGGGCTTTTTCTTTTTTAATTGGGTTTCTACCACGTCCATCACTGAGGTTTTTTGGTAGGACAGACTCTGTGAATCTCAAATAGAGGCTTCCAGTCCTTTTCAGTGTTGAAATTCAGAGGACAAGTTCAGGAAAACAGAGTTAGAGGTGTAAAATTCTTCCTCATTTCTCGATCTGATTGATCACTTTCCTTTCAGAAAAAAGTGCTGCTAGTGCAATGGCCTGACAGTGTATTCTCTCCTTTCTTCCTAGAGCATGACCCACAAATTGCCTCATACTGCTGCTGTCTCATCTCATATTGAAAACATTTTAAATAGGAGTTCTTAGCACAATGCCATTTTTGTATGTTGGTGTCACTGGCATATCTACCTTCTATTCAACTGTGTCTCACTCATGTGTGTCCCTTCACCTTGGGTTGCTCAATGTAATAAGTCTGTTTTTTGTATATAGTATTATACATGTTTTGAGGCCTATTCTGCCTTCTATTAATACGGTTGCAATTTATGCTGATGCTAGAATAGGACCTTCAGTGTGTTTAATTTTTTTAATGGAAATGACACAAGTATATCAAATTATTCAAACTCAAGAGTTTTAATATCTATTATTTTTCTCTCTTACTGATGTTTATCATTTGCACATCATTTACCTTGACTAATTGAAGCAAACCAGGTAGTTGTGCTGCCTGGTGTTCATATATGCAAGTCCAGTACTGTGTGTGTTGCCATCGTTATAGAAAAATCTTTAAACAAACTGTTGCTTTTTACTGATATGTATTTTTTAATTTAATTTATTTTCAAACCCTCATTTTGTGGTTCATACTACCTGATACTGAGTTCTGAGAAATTATGCATGTGAGTAAAACTGTGTGTTATGGTTGTATGATTAAGGGCCCTGTTACATGTTCAAATTAAAGCTGGAGAGAACTAGCTACAGAGTTGTTGCACATTTTCAAGCACTAACTTTGTAGCTTGTATGTTCTTTATAGCCGGATAGTCATTTTTATCATGTAATAATTACTTTGCACCTGTGGCTGGTCTAAATTTATTGTGTGATTAACCAGTTAATTGCATAATATATGTAACATGTAGTAGGGGCCTAAGATTATATACATTTTGCAAAGCCTTCATGGGGTGAATTCTTACCCTATCAAAATAAATGGAACCCCTCATTTGCCTTTTTTTTCCTTAGTTTTATAAAAAATAGTTTTTATACTTGCTGTTCTTTATTATTCTTCAACTTAAATGGGGCCAGAATTCCACCCCTTTTTTCTTCTTTTTATTTTACTCTATTTGCTTCTGGAGTATAAATCCATCTTAACAATCATTTGCAATTGAATGTCAATCAATGCAAAGCAAATTCACTTGTGCTAGAGAAGAAAAAATGTTGTGGCAAGCTCTGATACCCATTTTAGAAGTAGTCTTTCATGTGTGAGGGAGGAGCTGAGTGAATAATTGTTTTGGAAATGTTTTTGTTCTCAAAGCTGTTTTCCTGAGGAGGAAGGGTAGTAAGTGTTACTAGCCTAAAATCTGGAGGACCTGGGTTCCATTCCCTGCTATAAAATTGATATTATAGGTAACCTTAAGCAAGTCACTTAAGCATTAGTTGTATTTTGCTTTACATGCTTAAATGGTATGTATATAACTGCAGAATTGCAGTTTTTGGCAGTCATGCACAATTTATGATTCAACATTTCCCACTCTAGTCTACTAACCATGTTCAGTATATCTGCTTTTTGGCTGGACTGCTGCACAGGAAAATAAAATTGCCCTAGTACATGTATAAGGAAGAACCTTTCAAAGCATAATCTGAATATGGCTAGATTTGGTCAATAATTAGGGAAAGAAAGAAAGTGAATTACACTAGCTAAATCACTCTTGACACACACTAACCCCACACTCCATGTTACAGTACTTACCTGAATCCAAGGTGGCTCTGCATTTAAAATGACTCCCAAATAATTAGATTCTGTGCATGGAAAATTTTATAAATTTGTTACAATTTTTCATGTATAGAATCAAATTATTGTAGGATTGTCTTAAATTCACTCTCCCCTGCACACTGCTGCAGCAGGGAAAGTAATAGTGTGAGGGGCAGGTGGTAGGGTTGTCAAGCAGCTCTCGCACCTGCTTGCCCCTTCCTGCCTGGTCCCCCTTGCTGCTTACTCCCTCCACCTCTTTTCATCCCACCTCATGTAGCCTCTTCCCTGCTCTGGGGCCAGGTTGGATAGCTCCTGCTCCAGTAGCTGTTACTGTGCTGGGTCTGAAAATGTGGTCCATGCCCCCGGCTGGAGTGGCACCAGAGCCCCGCCAGACCCAGAGCAAATATAAATGGTGGGGGACAGTTGTGGCTTTGACCCCAAGTTGGGGCCAAAACTGGAGCTTGAGCTATAGCAACAGCCACTCTCCCACTACCTCATACTCAATTCCAGGATGAGAGGCTTTCCCCCAACATTAAATGGGAAGGTGAGGAGGGGGACGCAGCTTCGATTTGAGTAAATACTGTATACATATTGCTGGGAATCTTTGACTAATATTCTGGCTTTCAGTTGAGTGAAGGGGAAATTGGACCACTGGGCAGCCAAGCAGAGGAAATATGTGAAGCCAAGAGAGAGGGTAAAAATTTAGATTTATGGCTTGGTAAGATGGCTGCTTGTCTCAGGCTCCACCTGATTACTTACAATTCTTCTAACACAGGGATGGGCAAAATCTGGCCTGTGGGCCGGATTTGGCCCGCCAGGTAATTTCATCTGGCCTGTGGGTACCCACCAGGTGGCCACCAATTAATTGTACCCCACTCAGTCCCCACACTTCACTCTCACCCTCCTGTGTGGGAGGGCCCCAGGAAGCACACACAGCTTCTGGATGGGGCTGGTGCTGCCACTGCTGCAGCTGCTGGGGGACTTGCTCAGTTTCCCTAACCTCCAGTGGCCCCTCCTCATGTCCCTGCTGCAGCACTTTCTCCAAGCACCAGGTAGGGAAGCTGCAGTTGGGCAGAAGCATGGGTCTGGGGCTTGTGGGAGCTCAGGGCCCTTGCTCAGTGGTGCAGTGGGAACACAGAGTTCAAGTGGGCTGGGCATAGGTATGTGTGGTTTGTGGGATGTGAGGGAATGTGGGCGGGTGTGGGAACCCCCCCGGGTACACCATGCTCCCCCATATGGTGCACAACCCCTGCCACCAGTGGTAACAGCAGCAGCAGGCAGTGGGCTGTTTGTGGCCCTCACAGGCACAGCCACCAGGTGGCACACAGCTCCAGGCAGTTTTGGGAGCTGCACATGGTGGCAAGGAGTGGAGCCAGGCCAGACCACCTTTATTGTGCAGGGCTCACATGGAGCTCCCAAGACTTGTGTGCCTTCGCTGTTGCCACTTGCAGCTCATGGGACTCTGGCGGAAGTGGCAGGGAGCCCCATCCCCTGCTTCCCTGGGGAGACCTGGCAGCTGCACATGGCAGTAGGGAGTGGGGAAGACTGCCAGATCTATTGTACGGGGCTTCCCCCGGGTGGTGCGTGTGTCCTGGGAGCTCCATGTGAACCCTGCACGATAGAATCATACAAAATTAGGGTTGGAAGGGACCTCAGGCAATCATCTAGTTCAACCCCCTGCTCAAATCAGGACCATCCCCAACTAGATCATCCCAGCTAAGGCCGGGTCTTAAAATCATCTAGCCGGGTCTTAAAATCCTCCCAGGATGGAGTGTCCACAACCTCTCTGGGTAACCTGTTCCAGTGTTTTACAACCCTCCTAGTGTGAAAATTCTTCCTAATATTTAACCTAAACTTTCCTTGCTGCAACTTGAGACCCTTGCTCCTTGTTCTGTCATCTGCCACCACTGAGAACAATCTAGCTTCATCCTCTTTGGAACCATCCTTCAGCTGGTTGAAAGCTGCTATTAAATCCCCTCTGTCTTCTCTTCTCTGGACTAAATAAGTCCAGTTCCCTCAGCCTCTCCTCAAGTCACATGCCCCAGCCCCCTCACCATTTTCATTGCCCTCCGCTGGATTCTCTCTAATTTGTCCACATCCTTTCTGTAGTTTGAGGGCCTGAACTGGACACAGTACTCCGGATGTGGCCTCACCAGTGTTGAATAGAGGAATAATCACTTCCGTTGACCTGCTGGCAACACACCTACCAATGCAGCCCAGTATGCTGTTAGCCTTCTTATCAACAAGGGCACACTGCTGGCTCATATTCAGCTTATTGTCTACTGTAACTCCCAGGTTCTCTTCTGCAGAATTGCTGCCTGCACGGACAGCAGCTGCGGGCAGTCCTCACAGCCTGTACTGGTACGTGGGATTGTTCAGTCTGAAGTGCAGGACTTTGCACTTGTTCTTATTAAACCTCATGAGATTTATTTTGGTTCAGTCATCCAATTTGTCTAGATCTCTCTGAATCCTAGCCCTACCCTGCACCATATCTACTACTCCCCCTAGCTTGGTGTCATCTGCAAATTTGCTGAGGGGGTACTCCATCCCATCTCCCAGGCCGTTGATGCAGATATTGAACAGAACTAGTTCCAGGACCAACTCCTGGGGCGTTCCACTTGATAATGGTTGCCAACTAGACGTCGAGCCATTGATTACTATCTTTCAAGCCCGATGATCCAGCCAGTTTTCTATCCACCTTACAGTTCATTCATCCAACCTGTACTTCCTTAGCTTGCCTGTGAGAATGTTGTGGGAGATTGTATCAAGAGCTTTGCTAAAATCAAGGTATACCACATTCACAGGTCTCTTCACATCCACAGAGCCAGTCATCTCATCATGGAAGATCATCAGGTAGGTCAGGCATAACTTGCCCCTGGTGAATCCATGCTGACTGTTCATAATCGCCTTCTTCTCCATGTGCTTAGAAACAGATGACTTGAGGATCTGCTCCATGATTTTCGCAGGGACTGAGGATCCAGGCTGTAGTTCCCTGGATCCTCCTTTTTCCCTTTCTTAAATATGGGTATTATATTTTCCCTTTTTCAATCATCTGGGACCTCTCCTGATTGTCATGAGTTTTCAAAGATGATGGCCAGCAGCTCTGCAGTCATATTGGCCAACTTGCTCAGCAGCCTTGGGTGCATCCCATCTGCCCCACAGACTTGCATATGTTCAGCTTTTCTAAATAGTTTGTAACTTGTTCTTTCACGACTGCTGGCTGCTCACCTCCTCCCCAAACTGTGCTGCCAGGTGCAGTAATTTGGGAGTTAACCTTACCTGTGAAGACTGAGGTGAAAAAGGCACTGAGTACTTCAGCCTTTTCTGCATCATCTGTCACTAGGTTGCCTTCCACATTCAGTAAAGAGACCCACACTTTCCTGATCTTTCTCTTGTTCCTGACATACTTGTAGAAACCCTTCTTGTTAGCCTTCACATCCCATGTCACTTGCAACTCCAGTTGTGCTTTGGCCTTCCTGATTTCATCCCTGCATGCCCAAGCAATACTTCTATACTCCTTCCTAGTTGTTCGCCCAGGTTTCCACTTATAAGCTTCATTTTTTGTGATTTAGTTTACTGAAGAGTTCCCTGCTAAGCCAAGCTGGTCTTCTGCCATACTTGCTAGTCTTCCTGCACATCAGGATGCATAAACGACACATAGGAGGGGCATAGGGGGGCACATACTCTCCCTGAGATTGGCCGCCGCCAAAGCTGCTTTCGGCTTCTGCGGGTGGTCACTGCCCCCTGCCCTCACTACTGACACAGCTGCGGGCAGTCCCCACTTGCCGCTCACCACTGCTAACAGCTGTTGCAGGCAGTTCCCGCCCACTGCTCGCCACTTCCCCCCCCGCCCCCACCACCAAGACCGCTGTGGCCGCCCACTTGGCCCGCCCTCACTGCTGATGTCACCGTGACCACCTGTGGGCAGTCCCTGCTCGCCACTGCCATGCCCCCACCGCTGATACCATCGCCACCGCCTGCGGGTGGTCGCTGTGCCCCCCAGCCTCTGGCAGCACGCATCGTTCATGTCAAGATGGTTTGTTCCTTACAGCTCTCCTGGACTCCTCCTCCTCAGTTTGGCTTCCCAGGGGATCCTGCCTATGAGTTTCTTGAGTGAGTTGAAGTCTGCTTTTCTGAAGTCCATGGTCCTTACTCTGCTGCTCTCCATCCTTCAGTTTCTCAGGCTCCTGAACTCAAATCATCTCATGGTCACTGCTGCCCAAGTTGCTCTTTACTAGTACATTCCCCACCAATTCTTCCCTGTTGGTGAGCAGCAGGTCAAGAAGAGCATGGTCCTTCGTTGACTGGTTCAGCACTTGCATCAGGAAGTTGTCCCCAACAGTTTCCAAAAACTTCCTCAATTGCCTGCACACTGTGGTATCGTCCTCCCAGCAGATGTCAGGCTGATTTGAAGTCCCCCATGAGAATGAGGGCCTGTGATTGGGAAACTTCCACTAGCTGTTTGAAGAAAGCTTCATCCACCACTTGCTCGTGTTCTGGTAGCCTGTAGAAGACCCTCATCATGACATCATCCTTGTTGCTCTCCCCTCTGACCCTAACCCAGAGATTCTCAACAGGCCTATCTCCAGTTTCATATTGGACCTCTGAGGAATCATACAGCTTTTTTACATAACGTGCAACTCCTCCTCCTCTTGCTTGCCTGGCCTTCCTGAACAGTTTGTATCCATCCATGACCATACTGCAGTCATGAGAGCTATTTCACCAAGTTTATGTTATTCCAATCATGTCATAGCTCTGTGAGTATGCAATGACTTCCAGTTCTTCCTGCTTGTTTCCCAGGCTCCATACATTTATGTACAGGCACCTGAGTTAACTAGTCGATTGTCCTGATTTCTCAGGAAGAATGAGAACACCTCCCCTGTTGTCCCTTCCTGCTTGCTCTTCCTTCAGGTCACCCACTTCTCTCAGGGATTTGGGTCTCCATCTCCCAGCGACAGGTGGACCGGCCTGGCTCCGCTCCTTGCCCAAGGGCCTGATGCTGCTGCTGCCACCACCAGTGGGAGGAGCTGTGTGCTATGGGGGGGAAGTTTGTGGGAGGGGCCCCCACACCCCCAACACCCCACACACACCACATATACCCCCTCACAACCCTCCCACATACATAGACACCCATCCTCAAACATGCTCCACTGTACACACAAACCCACCCCTGCAACCACACACCAAACCCTCCCCCCACACACACAGCTATGTCCCTCCACAAACCATCCTCCCACAAACCCCATACCCAGCCACCCCACCAAATACACCCCATACACTCCCCCACACAATATACAAGAGTAAGACTTTATTTTTGAGCTATTACACAATCACCTCTATATATACTATGCAAATGCACATACATTAGGACAAAAATATTTTTTTAAAATACGTTATGATAGATGTTTGACTTTTAGCATATGATTTGATTTTTTTCTGGTTCCAAGACAGCAGCCCCTCCAAAGGAGTACTTCTGGGGGACAAGGGGAGGGACTTCTTGTGGCAAAGTTTAGGGGTTGGGGCAAGCCTTCCAGTCTCAAGATGGCAAGCATGGGGTGGGGTCCCTCTCAACAGATGGAGCTATTGTTGTAGCCTTCAACAGGTCACCAAAACTCATTAAGGAGCCCTCCAGCCAAAATAATTGCCTGCCTCTGCTCTGACACCATCATCACAAGCATTATATCAGTACCATAGACGGAAATCAGCTTTGCCTATTTTGCTACTCCTTGCATGCTCTGCTCTGTAATCAATATCACATCACCAACCATACTAACAGGATAGTCAGTAAATACTGTATTTTCCTCCCCATTGTTCTCTAACCTCAAGAAACAAGGGAGATGCTATTGTTAGTAGCCAGCTGTGCGTCAAACTATGGCTGCTGTTTAGAAGACCACTAGGATATTATGATTCTCATTGGGCCTACTGCAAGGTCAAACATTCATCAAACACTAGTGGTTCACTGGACTAGCATGGTTAAAGTATGTGTTGCCAGTGGTACACAGCGTGGTAATATGGAAAGATTGGAAGATCAGGTACCTGTTTATATGTGAATCACCAAGGAACAGCCTCAGCCTCAGCCCAAGTTCAAAGTGCAGTCTGAATTTATGCCTTCTGGAATCAGAGCAGATACCTTAAGCACACTACTGCTATGGCCCTTTGGATCCATACACAGGATTTAATAGATTTTTTTTTTTCCCTCAGTGTTTTAAATAACAAAGTATTGCATCCCCAGATTGTCTCCTGATAAGGAATTTTTTTTTTAATTTGACATGCATTTCAAACAGCTTTTGCTTTGCAGAAATACTGAGGTGGAAGTCCTGCCAAAGTGGTGATGATTATACAAAGAGTAGTACTCAACTCACGCCCTGGTATGTATTTTCTTTCAGTAGTAAAATAGTCAAGTGGTTTAATCCTCCAAAATAGGAAGAGAAATGACAGAAAAGAACTTGATATGCAAAGTAAGATAGGTGCAGTGGTAAAGGAGGTTTATGATGAAAGTGTATTTGCTGTAATATAGATTACAAAATGTTAGGTAAGAAAAAGAATTGTGTGTATGTACCCGAGTCAAGTGTATATTAGCGATTCATAAAAAGCAGTGTCCATTGCCAAAAGACGCACTATCAAGGGTTGCTTTTTAGATTGATAATGTCGTTATATTTTACTTTCTGTTGTTTGCAATTGACGCTGACTCTTACAAGACTGTAAATAAAATGATTTACTGACTATTTTTGTCCATTTTCTTTTGGCAAACATTCAAAGACCCCTTCTTCCCATGTTTGAAAGGGGGCTTAAAATGGACACTTTGTGGTGTTTTTGTTTACTTCCTTGCTTATGCACTTGCATCTTTGTGCAGGCCATTTCAGGTCGTAGAATAGTGCTTGCTAGTTAATAACTGCTAAAGAACAAGTGGAAGAGGACTTCAGAGATTTTTGATACTTTACTCAGTGTGGAAGTAGTTCTGACAGGTACAAGCATGAGTGACGGCACTTACAGATGGGCATTCTTCTGATGCAGCAATGGCTTACTTTCCGGAAGTTCTGTAGTCACAAAGAATAACAACCCTTTCCAATAAATAGTCTTGTCCTTTTAATGTCTATAATGGCCCAAATTCTCAGGCCAGGGTAAATTACGCTTCGAAGGGACCCCCAAATTCTGGGGTCCCTGACATAAGTCTATGGCATCCTCTGGACTATTCTTATTTCATCATAGCCACTTATGTCCATCCTTTCAGAGGAATAGCTAAAATGTACATGCACTTTGATCATATACGTCCTTCCCCTACCAAGACTATTGTGCTATACTATATTTTGCAGCATAGAGATACTGAAACTATTTTTAAACAAGCTACTTTAGTTACTGGAAGCAGAAGGGTCAAATGGTTTAGAGCATAGATTGGAGTTAGGGTGTTCAGCCTGCGATATTGAGCTGCAAGTCAGCTTATCCTTTCCTGAGGGAGATCCTTTAAAAGACCTTTATAAAAATTAATGGGGAAACCAGAAAAACTAAATTAAACTTTTTAAATTTCAGACTGTTATTTGAGGTCTGAAACGTGGCTACTATTTGTATGCTTGAAACTAAGTAAAGACATGAGCTTCTCATATTTATTTGTATACAAAGGAATTAAACATAAAGGTCTTAATTTTAAATAAGGTAACTGCAATTCTCATTTAAATTGTTGTTTACTCCCCTTTAAAATATCTAGGTAAAAATGGTGTGCCAGTGCCAGAAAACTTCCGAATGGAAGAAGTCACAATACCAGATAAAATCCAAGAGGGACAAGTATGTGTTCGAACCCTTTACCTTTCTGTGGATCCTTACATGGTAGGTATAGACTTTAGGCAAAATCTGGAGACTTACAAAAAAGGATTGTACATCAGTGCCAGGCATAATGTTTAGTACAAACTAAACAAACCACAAGCCCAAGTTTATCTTTGGTATAGCTCCATAACTTAGTTCACTTCAATGCAGTGATGCCAGGGAAGAATTTGGCATTGGTATACATGCAACTTATATGTATACAGCTGTATAGCAGAGTTTGACAGTGTTTTCTAATGGTGGGGAGACTGAAATGATCCAGCTTGGGTCAAAGGTTGGTAGGCATTAGGACCCAGCTGCCACTGCCATTTCTTCACATTGCACAGCTACAACGTGATGTAGCAAATGTCCCCTTCTGCTAGAACCCCAAGCAGCCCAGTGTGGTGTAGCACAGGCAGAGCTCCCCTCTGGCAGAGCCCCAGGTGGCTGGCTGCAGTGCTGTGCAGGGAGAGCCCCTTGCCACTGAGTGCTGCTGAAGCCACAGCTCCATGGGCCAGATATTGTTGCCTATAGGAACAGAAGAAAACTTTCGAGCAGAACTCTTCTTTACTTGATGTGCCCAAACGGCAGTTTTCCAGCTGGTACATGGCGTGTTTAGCATTTATGCACATTTTGCAGCTCTTTCCTATGTAATGTGAACACATAAGCATCTGCACAACTACTGAGCATGAGCAATGGGCTGTGCACTGGTTTGGCAGGTACATGGCTATGAGAGTATAAGTCCCAGGAGGAGAATGACCATCCTGTTTTAGGCCCATAGTTAAGTGATTAAAGTGCTTGCTTAGGAAACATGAAACCCGGCTTCTATATTTCATAGATGTTAGGGGCTGGAAGGGACCTTACAAGATCATTGGGTCCAGCCCCCCTGCACTTAGGCAGGAAAGACTGCTGGGGTCAGCAAGGTGAGCACCAAGATGCTTTTTGAAGATCGCCAGGGTGGGTGACTGTACCACTTCTGGGGGAGTCTGTTCCAGACTTCCCTTGGAAGAACTGGATAGTCTAATCAGTGGGTGATAGTCGGAGCAGAGTACTGGGAAGTCAGAGAGGTGTAGATTCAAACACCTGCTTCCTGGGTAGGAGCCTTAACCCCTCAGGTGCTGAGACAAAACCATAACAGGGTTCTCTTCTGTCAGACGCGTACTAGCCATGCACTGTTGCTATGTAGAATTCTGCGATTTAATGTATACCTAGCCTACAGATGTATGTAACGGTGTCCCTTCCTGGACAGTGTATAGCCTACCATACATACTTAGTAGCTGTATAGATACATGCATTCACACTGCACAAATAATAAAACCATACAGTACGCTTAAATGCCAAAAATGCTGCTTATTTGGAAAAGTGCCATCTGGGCATGTAAAGTGAAATAGAACTCTGCCCTTTGTGTCTGGCTTAGCTTCATGATAATTTTGCCTTTGGTTTTGTTTTTGTTTTTAAGCTGAATGCCAGATAGGGCGAATACTTTCCTCTTGAGAGGGGAGGAAAAGCTATCTCCACTGATGCAGTGGAAGGCCGGCAAAAATCAGCCAACACCAATCAAAATTCCCTCATTTCCGTAAATGGCATAAAGTTATTGGCCTTTAACTTAAAAAATTTGGTAGCTGTATTTACTTAAGTAGACCAGAATCTCTCCTACCTTGGATGGCTTAAAGGAGCAAAAAGTGGAAAATATTTCATAAGGAATTAAAACACTTCATGAGGACGTGTCCAGTGAGGCTGTGTCATGCTTCCAACCAAATCTGCCAATGCCCCTATATATTATTATGTAATTGGTAGTTGGCATTTTCTGAGGGTTGCCTTGAGTCTAAAACGTTTGAGAACCACCAACCCTAGGATATCAGGCCGGTGATATTAACTTGAGATTTATCTACAGTACAGATAGAAGGGTCATAGGAACAGCGCCACCATCACTTATCCAACTAAAACCCAGAAGAGGTAGATCAAAAATAATGTGGGAGGAAGGGGTGGTAGAGAAGATAGGAGAACGAGAAGATGTTCCTGTCTGACATTTTTCCAGTTTCTGTTTCAGCAGCAGCCTGTGACTCTATATCCATTTTCAGCGTTCATTTCAAAAGAAAAGAGACAGACATACTTTAAATTTAAGGTCTAATGAGGTAACAGAACTTGCATGGCCCAAACATTTTCACAGAATAAAGATTTGGGAAATCAGATACAGAAACTAACACTAAAATCTCACATTTCAGATAAATTAAATCTGTAACACTGTAAACCAAGTATTTTAGGGACCTAGCTTGATGGACTATTAGTAATGATCAGCACTGTTACCTGGAAGACCCATGTTTGGATATGTATGTCCCCTGGGTTCTTATTCCTTGAAATGGCAGGAGTAGGGACTGTGTAAAAGCACTGTTTTCAGACCTTTGTAGTAGAAGAGTACCCTTTGTTCCTTGCCAAGTATCTTTTCATGCCCTTCTGTAAGAGGATAACTGGGAAGGTGGATAAGGGGGAAGCATGGGGAGATCCACCAAGGGGGAACAGAGGAATGTGGTCATTTCCCCCTTTTGGGTGTGTGGTGTATACATGGTGATTTTTCTGAGCTCATCAGTGTGCTTTTTCTGGAACCACTACTTTGGCATGGCTCAAGGACTCCATGGAGAAACACCACTGCTGGTCACCCGACCTGTCCCTTGCCAATGCAGAATTTGGTAGCAGGGGAAAAGGAGGTACAAGCAGTGGTGGCATGTTCTGGGGTCACATCAAAACAGTAGCTCTGGCAGAAGGTGGGCTGACAAGCCAGTGAACTCAAGAGTTCAGTGCTCATGTGCTGCAGAGTCAAAGCAGGGTGCAGCAGCAGCACTGCAGTCCCGGTAGAGGAAAGCGATAGATAACAATTTATCTTGACTTTAGCAAACCTTTTGACCTTGTCTCACAAGGCAATGTCAGAAACAAACTAAGAACAATATAAAATGGTGTTAAAATTTGATAATGGTCATCTCCACAAGAGGAAATTCAATAAAAAGAAGTGCAAAGTACTACACTAAGGGAGGAGAAATCAAATGTAGTTATACAAAAAAAGGAGGCTGTACTGCCAGAAAGGATCTGGGGGGTTCTAATAAGCTAGAAATGGAGTCAGCCATGAACAAAAACTATGAAAAATGAGTTGACCAGGTGAGCATTTATGACAACTATTGTTGCAGAAAAATGAAACAGCCCTCCCTTTGTGCCTAAATGAGCACACAAAAAGAGAAATAAAAATTTAACAAAAGAAGTTGAATGTAGTGTCTTCACTGAAAGATTTGCTAGAAAATTTTGTTTTATATCTTTTTAAATGCACATCACCCAAGGTTTATTCAACAAAAAATTACGCTCCTGCATTTTATTCTACAAGAAGCCTTCATTAATGCCTTGCTTTTCAGCGCTGTCGTATGAATGAAGACACAGATGCTGAATATCTCCGGGCTTGGAAGCTATCTGAGGTGGCTGATGGTGGGGGCGTTGGCATTGTGGAGGATAGCAAACATACACACCTTGTTAAAGGAGATTTTGTAACTTCATTCAACTGGCCCTGGCAGACAAAAGCCATTTTAGATGGAAGTCTGCTCCAAAAGGTAATATAATGAATTATAGAAAATTCAGTTAACAGTAATAGATATAGTTCTCCTTTAAAAAAAAAAAAAACAACCAAAAAACCTCTTGCTTTTTTTTATATAACAATTAACTCTTGTCTCTTAATTAAGGACAAAGCAGTGCTGATAAAATAACTGGTATCCTGCAAGACAGATCAAATCACGCATGCAAAGTCTACTTTAATATTTCCTTTCTAGCAAAAATAAAAATAAATTCCTTTCACTAGACATTCTCATGCTGATGAATTGGTTAAGTGCATTTCTAAAACTGTTAAAATCTGACAGTTAATCATTCAAAATTTCAGGTAGCTCTCTTGCCACCTAAGAAAAATATATTCTTGATTTAATGTTTTCTCCCTTTAATACAAAATGTTTTAATTCGTTAACCCTGTACTTGTAATCTTAATCCCAGAAAGTAAGAACTTTTTTTTTTGTAGTAGCTATAACTTGAGGCCACTACACACAACATACAGTATTCAAACTCTAAACAGAAGACTATTGTAGTTTGAAGTGGTGTAAAACAAAACAATTTTTTGTTTTAGCATTGTTCATGCCATTGACCCCAGCCTCTAGATTTGACAGCCCTCCGATATCATCCTTCAAGTTAGCACAGAAATAGAAAATCGTCAATAATCCTGAACAACCATTTGTCTACTTTCTGTTCCCGGTGTAATTTTGCATCTTACCTTACGGTTGCTAAATTTCCTTAAGCTTGGTATAAATGACCATATTAAACACTTTTTGCAACAAAAATAATTGAGGTCCAAGTTTTATAACCTTGTTATCAAAACATTATAAGTAGTTAAGACAATAGTCACATCTGTATTTCATCCAAACTAACTTTTACTTTTATCTAAATTAAATACCCTAAGTTATTGTATATTTGTTGAAGTATAAATATGGCCATCCTAAGGTCAGTCAGACAACAAAATAAACCCCAAATTCTTTTGTTTTTCTTTAGCTTAATCCACAACTCGTAGATGGACACCTCTCTTACTTTCTTGGTGCCGCTGGTATTACTGGGTTAACTGCCTTATTAGGAATGAGAGAGAAAGGACATGTGATTCCAGGTGCCAATCAGACGATGGTTGTTAGTGGAGCTGCTGGTTCCTGTGGTTCTTTGGCTGGTCAGGTAAAAAGGATATGGTGTTTGTCATTTGGCAATTTACATTGCATTCTGCTCTTTAAGTACCCATGCCTGGAATTCTTCTGGTTAAATTGTTGATGACAGTGGATGACCTGTTTTGTTTATTGTGTTCCTGAAGATTGGCCACCTAGAGGGCTGCTCCAGAGTGGTAGGAATTGCAGGTACAGATGAGAAGTGCTCCATTTTGGTCTCAGAAATGGGGTTTGATGCTGCCATCAACTACAAGAAGGGAAGTGTGGCAGAGCAGCTGCAGGAACTCTGCCCAGCTGGCGTGGATGTGTACTTTGACAATGTTGGTGGAGACATCAGTGATGCAGTTATCAGTCAGGTGATTGTACCAGCTATCTTGTTTATTCCTCCCTGTGAGCAAAGTCTTTTATGTGCTGTTTGGAATAATATTGTATTTTAAACCAGGCTAAATTCACTTCCAAGGACTAGAACAACCTTATTACTTCCCGTTTTCCTGAAATGCTGAATGTGATTCCAAGTCAAATTGGTCCAAACTTCTGAAATACGAGCCTATCACACTAGTTTGGTTTATTGCCCTATGAAAATAATTTTTTCAGTGTGATGCAGAAGTCCTGAGCCTTATTTTTACATTTGGTGTCTTGCTGCCTTAGCCAGCAAAGATCAGGGACACCTTAGAAACAATGTGTATCTGATAAAATGGTTACTTTTTTTTCTGTCTTGGTCCTCTCCGGCTGATTTAAGGGCAGCATTGCTGGACTCAGTTCTTAACCTGTCCTCTTCAGCAGCATTATGAGGCTTACACATGGGGATGATAGAAAGCAGGACCTCTTGTCAATACTTGTGTAAGGGAAGGAATAGGTTTCCTTTACCAGGAAAACCTTTATTAGAAATAATCCTGAGTAAGATTTACACAGCTTGAGTGGTAAGTTGGTTTTTTTCTTACTCAGAAACATCAGTTGGGTCTCCCAGGGTGGAGGAAACCAATCATCATTGTTTTATTCAACCTTTAGCAGAAGAATCTTTCAGCGCATAATCCGACACTGCAAGATTTAGTCTGGAATTAGTAAAAGAAAGGAAGCTAATTACAATTGCTAAACCACTCTTGATGCACGCTGACCCCACACTCCATATTACATACATTGCTAGGTGTCTGTGACTGATACAGTGTACAATGACTTTCAGTGGAGTAAGTGAAGGGGACCACATATATCTTTTTCCTGAGTGGGGAGGTGACTGAATGGAAACTACTTTATTTCCACTCAGCAGATTAAAAGAATTAAATTGAAAATTTGCACTTAGTAATTGTGGAACAGATTGCAGAGCAGATATACTCAGGGCTGCCCTTATTTTGTACTTCAAAACTAATTATTCGTGCTGTTAAATTCACAGTAAACATCTTCCTAATAATAAGCATGAGAGATTGCTATTTTATGTTTCCCAGTAAACATCTTGTTCAGCTGTGTGTGTGCAGTACTTTTATTATTGCTCTGTTTTTAAATTACTTGCATGGCATTACAATTTGAAGTGACCACTTGTACATAGTTCTCTTTGAATTCTCTTTACTAATGCAACTGGCTTGGAACCATACATGTATTTTAGTGTACCTCTGAAAACTTTGTATACCTTTCTTGAGGCCAAAGAAGGTGTATTTTTAATTCTGTGGTGTTTTAAACAGATGAATCAGAATAGCCATATCATCCTCTGTGGACAGATTTCCCAGTATAATAAAGATATGTCTTATCCTCCTCCATTGGCTCCTGCAGTAGAAGAAATACAGAAAGCAAGGAATATCACAAGGTATATTTTTCCTTCCTCAGCCTCTGTCATCATCTTCAGGGCAGATCAAACAGAGAATCCATATTCAGTGTTTTCCGTTATTGCTGTATTTGATGTGAGGAGATGCTTCTGACAATTTTGTTTGGATCACTGGGAAAGGGAGGAAGATTTTGACTTTTGTAGTTTACAATGTTTGATATGTCTGTAGCATCATAAAAACATGCTGACAAGCCAAGAACATGGAGAATTGCAGTATTTTTGCAGTATAATTAAGAGCAACTCAACTGGCATATGCCTCATCTCTGGTCAGTTGATTTTATTCCTTGGATTTCTGTCAGATTCTCTACAATGAAGGAACGTGTTACCATGGTTGTCTTATCAAATGCTCAGATAAGTGTAGTTTGTTTTTTTTTCCTGAGAGTAATTGTGTGTGAGGGCAGGAATGTGAAGTACTTCAACCACTGCATCTTCTGTATTTATGTAATCCTTTTTAATACTAACTTTTCTCTTAGGAGAAGGGAATATCAAATGTGGCAAATACATAAAGGTAAAGGGTTACTGAAGTTAGACTGACATGGACTCTCAGCAGGCCTTCATAACATAAAGCTGCAGTGATTAAGATCTTGCAGTTTTCGGTATTTTCCCTGTCTCTATTCCACAGTCTCAGAAGCTTGGCCGTGTTGAATATGCTCCCAAAGAACAATCTATGTTGTAACTATTCAGAACAGATGACTAATGTGATAGGTCACTAACATTTTTTCAGTCTTTCTTGGACCACTTTGGATCCTTTAACTGACATTTTGGCCACCAAATCCCCACATGCCTAGCAATATTTCACACATGAATGAACCCCAGAAATTTACACTGTATACTAGAGTGTGAAACCCAAAGCTCTAACATTTAGCATTACTTACAGTTGTATTTTGCAGTGATTTTTTTGGTCTCGTCCAGGCAAATAGACTATGAGCCTGATTCAAATGACTCTAAAGTAGCCACTAGTTTATGGTAGATAATAAGGTAGGCTAGATTTGCACCTTGTAGACTAACTAAATTAAACATATAGAACAGGTTTCATGAGCTGAAGCTTACTTCACCAGGTGCTATCTACATCCCTTTGCTCATGGTAGACAACTAAAATTGTGTTCAATCCCTGATGCATACGTTTCCCTCAAACTTTCCACTATGGAAATGCAAAAAGAAGCAAGATTTACGTATGATCCACTCTGTCTATAGAGTAATACTGGTGGTAGTAAGCATTTACTTGGCCATACTGGGGATTCCTGTAATAGAGGCAGAAAGTTGTATTACAGGTACAGTAAGTTTCAAAGCTTGTTCACTAACCTGGAATATATGATGACCAGCTAGATCCACATCATCAAAACTATAATATGAATTTTGATATGTTGCATTATCATTTACATCTGCAAAAACAGTGTCTAAAATAGTAACACTACATAAGTTTAAAGTAATGGAAAATTGAGCTTTCAGTAATTTTGTCAGTATCTTGACAGTTGTCAGCATAGGTGATTACTTCTGGATTTTGTTTTGTTTTGGGGTGTTCTTTGTTTTGTGGGGTTTTTTGTAGCCACCAGCAGCTATGATGTCATATGCACTATTGTTAGAAGCCAGAAAGTTAATATACCTTCACCATCCCATTAAGTGATGAGCTGTGTTTTGCCCCCATCTCAAACGAAAGGCAGCAATAGACAATTGGTAATATTTTATAGGCAGTTATAGAGCTTCTCCCCAGTATTAGACACACAGGTAGGGTTACTTGCCTAAGTTGTTTAATTTAAAGTTGCCATTGTACAGAGTTGTTTGATGAAGCCTGTATAGCAGCTGTGAGAAGAAGCTATCACTTACTGTAGCTAGTACTAGTAATCTTTTAGCCTGAACATCCAATAATTGTTTTAATAGGGAGAGATTTCTAGTGTTGAACTATATGGACAAGCATGAAGCTAGTGTTCTACAGCTCTGTCAATGGATCAAGGAGGGGAAACTGAAGGTAGGAACTAAATCTATAATTCTCAGTTATGGGAGGAAGATTTTAGAGATGATGGCATTGCTTTGGGGATATGTCTAATTTCTTTGTCCCTTGCTCCTTCTTAGCCTCCCCGTCCCCTGATATGAACAGAGCGTAGTGTCTTGTTTCAAAGAGGAATGCAATAATGCACCTGAAGGTTCTTTTTGTAGTAGCAGTATTTAGACAGACAGTACATCATCTATTTAGGATTGTGTTACAGCAATGTAGCTGGTATTCTAGAAAAACATGTAACAAAGTATATGTCTTTCCTTTATATTAGAGAAGCTAATTCCTTATTTTTGATGCAAGGGCCTAGATTCTGAGAGGTATTTAGCCATAAGTTGCCTAACTCACTGAGTTTAACACCCACATAGAATCATAGAAAATGAATATTGGAAGGGCCCTCAGGAGGTCATCTGGTCCAACCTCTTGCTCAAAACAGGACCATCCCCAACTAGATCACCCAGCCAAGGCTTTGTCTAGCTAGGTCTTGAAAACCTCAAGGATGGCGATTCTACCACCTCTCTGTGTAACCTAGTGTCTTACTACCCTCCTTATGAGAGAGTTTTTCCTAGCATCTAACCTAAATTTCCCTTGCTGCAACTTGAGACTGTTGCTCCTTGTTCTGTCATCTGCCACCACTGAGAACAATCTAGCTCCATCCTCTTTGGATCCCCACTTCAGGTAGTTGAAGGCTGCTATTAAATCCCACCTCAGTCTTCTCTTTTCCAGACTAAATCCAGTTCCCTCAGCCTTTCCTCATAAGTCATGTGTCCAAGCCCCTAATCATTTTCATTGCCTTCAGCTAGACTCTTTCCAATTTATCCACAGCCTTTCTGTAGCGATGGGCAAAACTGGACACAGTACTCCAGGTGTGGCCTCACCAGTGCCAAATAGAGGGAAGTAATCACTTCCCTTGATCTGCTGGTAACACTCTTAATGCAGCCTAGTATGCTGTTAGCCTTCTTTGCAACAGCATACTGGGCTGCAGTACCAGCACATAATTTGGGGGCTCTGGTTTTAGTTGGTGGGTTGATGCCCTGTGCCGATTTGGATCTTCATGATGCCTAATGAGTTAACCAACTGACCTGCTTATCATAGAATCAGAGAGAAACAGAGCTGGAAAGAACCTCAAGAGGTCATCTAGATCAATCCCCTGAGGCAAGATCATTCCTATCCAAGCCCTCCTATACAAATCCATTGTCTAACCTCTCAGCAGAACTACACAGTCAATCCTGACACAACAAGATCTAATCTGCCACAGGCTGAGCAGGGGGACCACAGTAGCTAATGCTGCTGTATGGGTTGTTAATATATGCTCAAGACATACCAGGAAAAGGGTAACGCCCCTTGCTACAGAGGAAGGCAAAACCTACTACAGTCCATATCAATCCAGCCATGGGGCAAAATTCCTTCCTGATGCCATCCAGAGACACGAAGTTGTAAAAAGTCAAGTAATGTTCCATCTTTGAAAGAGTTAAATAACTTCTAGGCTTAGAACAACGTAGCTGAACAACATAGCTATGTCCACCTTATCTTCCTTTGTGGAGTAATTGCTATGGCAATTTCATGGTCCTTGTCAGCAATGCTTTTATCTTTTTGAGGAAAACTAACAAGACCTGTTGTTGTTGACAGGTCAGAGAGACTGTAACACGAGGTCTGGAAAAAACTGGTGGTAAGACATGGCATCATTTTCTAAGAGTAATCTTTGTTGAAGTATGAAATATAGTGACACTAAAGACCTATGTTCTTCTCCCCTTCCCCCCCCGCCCCCCCCCCCCCCACCCGCCTTCTCCCCCCCCCCCCCCCCCGGAGTTTCTGTCTTCCAGAACATGATTTTCGAATTAGTTGCTTTTTCTTGTATTTTGTTATATATTTCATTAAGTGTTACTTACTCTATATTTGAATAAAATTCCTTGATGTTAGTATATGTGTGTTGCTGTTCAATTCATTTTTCTTTAAATTAAAAAGGTGGACTTTTTCAATGCTAAGGATGACAGAAAGTGTTAAATTATTAAGTTAGTAGTTGACCAGTACCCCTGTTTTAAAAATTTCTGAAGATCAGCTTGTTTCTCATCATTAGAATGTATACGAAACCTATTGTTTGTAATTGATGGGTTAAATTGTAAGAATTTTTTAACAGTATTGGATCTGGTAATAGAAAGAACATACATGCATGAGAGAGAAAATAATGAGTAATGTCAAAATGATATTTTTAAAGAGGTAGAATAGGTGCACAAATGCCTTTAACAACTTGCAGAAACAGTGGAAAAAGGAGTGGGAAGAGAACTTTGGCAGGACATTTGTATCAATTTTTTTGTCAATATAGTTTTAGTCCTACAGGGTTAGCATTAAAATGTGTATTTAACTTCAATTTCTAAACCCTCTACCTTCACATATTGGTTTTAAAAAACCTGATCAACTGGGCAGTCAAATGTCATGTTCTGTTTACCCAAAGCTTTAACTTTACATAAAGTTTTCACGTTTATTTACAAAACAATTTTACAAACCTTTGTCTTCCAAGTTCAAAATCTTCCTTTAGGTTTTCTGTGTACCATCTTCCTGGTATAGCCTAAAAGTACTGTATAGAATAATTTTAAGTGAACATGCATCATATTAAGTAGGTCTGATCAGCCATTTCAATGTTAAAACGATTTTATTAACGTTTTGTTTAATTTTCCTTGGCAATTTACTATAGTGTTATAACAGGTAAAGGAGGTCCACAGGATGGTAGCTATCCAATGTTTTGATTTTTTTTTTTTTTTTTTAATTTCCATCTATCAAATATTAAATGGCATTATCTTAATAATTACCTTGTTTTATTTTTTTTGTTGTAGCTGCTTTCCAATCCATGATGACCGGCGGCAACATAGGAAAACAGATGGTGCTCATTTCTGAATAACGTTTTTGCACCTTTTGTGTAAATATACCCAACAGGAAAAATAAACATTTATGATCCTGAAGTTGTATTCATTTTTGCATGGAGTTTAAAACTTTTTGGCTTCACCGGGGAGACCTATTGTAATGGGGCCCCTACCCTGTTACTAGAGGGGGGAGGAGTCTAGAGGTGCCTGATCCTCCCTAACTCTGCCAGTTCATCCCTTGGCTTTGTGGTGTTCCTTCTCTTGGTTGTTTTTTTTCCTTTGTCCCTATCCTCTCCCCACCTCTCTCCTTGTCTCCTCCTTTATTTTACTTATGCTTTCTGTGTGTTGCCGGAGTCAAACTCACAGGCAGAGAAACCTGAAACAAGATGGCTCTCAAGTTCAAGTGCAGACAATGCCTGATGGCCCAGAAGCCAGAAGTGGAGGGTCAGGTGACCTGGAATACCCTTTATAAGTCCAAGCCTTAGACCAGGAAAGGGAGTCTAGCTGTAGGAGCTACAGAGGACGGAGCCTCTGATGGAAGAACTTGGGGGCCGAACCCTGGACCATAGGCACCGACTTTTATTTTTGCCAGGTGGGGGGGGTGCTAAGATGATGGACGTGTGGAAAGTTTTATGCATTTCGGGTGATAGCCCTCTTCCCGAGGGGGGCCAGAGCCCTCGGGCCCCAATGTGATCAGTGCCTGTGCCCTGGACCGTGAAGGGAGGATGCAGAGTGGCAATCAGGGTGAGAGAAACCCAAGAGCCCACACTGTGGGTAAGCTAGGTACCTCGAGCCTTTTCTGTTTATTCTTTTACTTGGAACATACCATTGCAGAGTGAGGCAAGCCCCAGGAGGAACATTTCTTTGAGCCAGAATGGCTCCTATTTTGTGATATTTCATTTCCGAGTGGACCAGTTGCACCTGGGAAGGGGAGGTGGAGGCTACTGAAAGGGGTGCTTAGGGACACCATGAATTCCAGACTGTTGAGGGCACGGAAGATAAAGACTGGGGGTATGTTCTGAGCACGAGAGGGGCAGAGCTTGCCAGAGACTAAAAGACCAGAAAATGGGATCCATGGCCCCACCTGTCTATGCAGGGGTTTCACAGGGCCTGGAGCCTGAGGTCACAAGGGCATGGCCAAAGCTGAGCCAGAAGCTTGCAGCCCTGAACAGTGGGCTCCAAGCCAGAAGGCATAGCCTTCTGTGGAATGAGGCCAGGAGAGCCACAGTCCAGACAAGGGTCCCTGTTCCCAAAGCTCTCTTTGCCCTTTGGGCAGCCTCCCCTGTCTAGTTATTACATCAGGATGTGACAGGTGAGAATACAGAGGGAGAGAACAAAGAATGCTAGTGGGAAGAGGCAGATGCACTGTGTTGACATCCATAGGTGTCCTACCCCCATGGGTGACTGATGCCTCCTGAATCCTGAAGCCACTGGCGGTGGCAGCGGCAATGGAGTTGGCAAGCACCCACAGAAGGCATCAGTGGCAGGGAGAGCCCTGTTGTGGGGAGCACGTACCCCGCTGAGCCTTCTCTACCAGTTCTCTATGCCTACCTCTATGTTGTACGTCTGGCCCTGTTGAAGTTGGTAGGAGTTTTGACATTTGACTTCATTGAGGCTGGGACTGTGCAACCCAAGACCTTAAGGAATAATTGTTAGGAATTGTTACTAACTAAAAATCTGTAGTCCATCTCTGGAAGTATCCTTTGCTGCCATGTGGATCTCCAAGTCTTCCCTGAGACACCAGTACAAATGTTATTCAGGTAGTAGGAAGTGCATTAATTGTTTGTGTGTTTATGTCCTGGGGCTGACATTGTTGCGGCTGCTGCCTCTCAGAACTTTTCAGGCAAGCTGGATGACTGAGTTCTCTATCCCCCCCACCCTCGCAGAATGGTGAAAATTGGAACTAGAATTATTTTGCAGTTTGTGTCAGGGGAGGGAAGTCTCCTATGACCACAAGTCAACCTTTTGTGACAGTACGGCTGTTTGCAACCTTTGTTTCCTTTCATAGATAGATGAACGTTTTTAGTTAGTAATTTGTTTCTTCAGAATTTGAAATATGTATAATGCTCATGCTAATTGTTGCTGTAACATTGGCTAAGGAAGGAATATAGGGGGAGAAGAACATTTTAAGGGATTTGTAAGGGCTAGTTAGGACCAGTTATATTATGGGGGAGTTCATAGAATGACGACAATCGGTTAGGATTCAGAAAGTGAATGAAACGGGACTGTCAGATTCCTTGGCGCTGAAAAATTACTAAACAAAAAATGATTGCCAGTTGCTAGCTGCAATTGCCAGACCATTATCACTCTTTCTGGCCAGAAGTCTGGCATGGGGCATTCATTATGAGGCAGGAGCTGGACCTACCACCACCATAGGCATCAGGCAGAAGTAGGAACTGCCACTACTGCCAGAAGCACCCCTTTCCCTGGGCTGGTGACTTTGACACTGTGGCATTACATGAACAATGGTGGCAGCAACCAGTCTAATGAGACCCAGAACGAGAAGCATAATTAACAGGGAAACAAAGCAGCAGCTACAGACAGCAAATAGGCAGCATGGAGAGACCTAGACTGGAAACTCAACTTGTACAACATAATAGTAGGAATTGAGTCTGTATAAAGAGCTGCCTATGGAGTAGGGGGAGAAGATGAGAAAATGAAGGTGAAGCTTTTTACTATCTCACTGGGGAGAAAAAGATGAGTGAATGAGTCACTGTTTCCAGGAATAATGCCCAAAAACACTAAAAAAGTTGAGTGTTTGGAGACTACTACAACTCCATACAGAATAAAACTTTAGAGAAACTTGTTCTCTTTTTTTACCTGGAACTAAGCAGCGGAAAAAGAAAGATACTTAAATAATTAAGTTGATAATTCTGGCATTTGTATATGTTTTAGAGACCTAAAACACAATCCTAGGTAGAGATGGAATAGCTGAACTGTTCAGGGAAAGGACAAACAGTATGAAGGCAGTTAGTGCAGAACAAGCACCCAGGCTCAAGCGAAAGCAGGACAGAGAAGCAGATGCACTGGACCATGATACCTACATTCAGTGTATGTGAAGTGCAAAGAACATAAAAGGCACTAAGAAAAGTTCCCAGCTACCAGACAATAAGGTGTAAGAAACAAAATCATTTCATGTTGCAGTGGAACTGGCAGGCTACAGCAGGAAGAAAAAAAAGCAGTAGTATGTGCAGTACTGAAGACATAGAGCCTTCCAAGGAAGAAGATGAAGTTGCAGCATAACATTAGCACATTCTAAAACTCTCAGAGTATATGCACCACAGAAGTAGGCTGCCAGCCAGTCCATTAACACATTTGCAAGTATGCTACTGACTTAACAACCAGTTTATTTCCAATTAGATTGTGGAGCCAGGTACAGTGTAACTAATGTTGATAAACAGCTGGAGAAATATGACAAAGTGCTTGTTATGTACAGTAAAGCCGTATTGAGGCCAATGGCTAAATATAGACTGCTGACAAAAAGAAGCAAGAGATATCAGCTTGAGTTTATGGAAGCTGTCACAGAAAAGTACCACTGCAAGGCAATGCCAGCTATAGATTTGTTCACAAGGCACCAGAATATCCCTGGCATGACACTATAGACACTGTCCAGCATTTTGCCAAAGAAAGATGTAAACCAAGTTAGAAATAAACCTTCACATACTGCCCACAAAACTACTAAACTGCAAGTTCCACTAAGCCTGCTGGGGCTACTAATGATGGAACTGGCAAGCTTTAAAAGAGGTATCAGTACACCCATTTAAACAGGCACAGAGTGGGGCAACAGCCTGGTAAACTGAGGATTTTTATTGGCCCAGAACCACTTCACAGAAAATTGGAAAGAAAGGCCCTATCTCTTACTAACAACTGAGGGCATGCTACCTGATCTATTTAGGGCAAAAGAGCGTGTGATGCTACTAAAGGGTTCTGGCATATTGAGCTAGAGAGCTAAACCAGCCATCTGACACATTCTCCTACACCTTTGTCAGGTACAGCGGGCTGCAAATGCCACTGGAGCCAAGAGGTGTTCCAATGCAAACTAAATCAGGCACTCAAGGGACACCCAAGCATTAAGACTGTACGTAGCGGATGCCATTCTTACTGTAGGGGAAGGAGATGTCTATCACCATGATATCAAGCTGTGCCCCTCCAAAAGAGTAGAATATTGGGCTGAATGAAGACAAAATTAAGCTGGGAGAACTGAGATTCTTTTACTTGGATACTTGTTTACTTCTGAAGGACTCTGCCCAAAACCTGAAAAACTAAGAACTGTTAACTAATGCCTAAAGTAAATGAAGGAAGTCCAGTGATTTATAGGGAAGACCATACTTTACTTCCTAGTTTCCCATATTCTGCATACACCTATGAATCCTGGGCACATTCAATACACAGTGAAGCAGTAAGGGAACACCCAAGATCCAGAACAGGCATTGGAAACAAGAGAAAAGCTATGGGTGCCTATACACATGCTCCACACATTCTAATTAGAATGAGTTGGAGCAGATTTGATTAATCATTAATTGTTTAGCTTCAGCTAATGGCAGCTTTGCATCAGGGCCATTCTGCTGTTCCTTTTGCTATTAGTGACTTAGATGTTTGGAGTGTAACAATGACACACAGGGTGCCTATACACATGCTTGACAAGCCTTAGATCCTGTGGCAAGGCTAGACCATTCCAATTAGAATGGGGAGCAGACTTGATTAATCGTTCTAATTAGAAGGCTCTAGCATTGCTGCAGTTTCATGTGTATAAAAAAAATAGCTGCTGGGGTGCTTTATGTAAAGCTTGTTGAGCATGTGTATAGGCACCCTGTGTATCAGTGTTATACTCCAATCATCTAGTCCTCAGTAACAGGAAAAGGAACAGTAAGGGATAGGGCCTTTCATTTCTGTACAAATGAAGAAAGTACATGGTTCCTGACCTGGTCAGCCTTGCTCCTGATTCAGCAGCGGCTTACAGCCAAAGGTCTCGTAACAGGGCACTCCGTCCCGTTAAGGACAAACAGCCCCATTAAGAAAGCACAACTTGTGGGGCATTTGGGTAAGGAGGGGGGTTGTTCCACTAGGAGCTTTAAAAAATCTCGGAAGAGAAAGCAAACTGTGAGAGGGAAAAGCTTGCTGCAAGGAGGGCCTAAGCTTTTGTGTTGGGGCCAGAGCAGAAGGGGCCTTCCCTCCTGGTGTCTGGGAGAGGATAGAGGCATTCTCTTTGTTTGCTTAAAAACTGTGTTGGAGAATGCTGAGGAGCTTCTCAGGGAGTGCAATTCTGCAAAGCCAGCAGACCAAATGACCTGCTTACAGACCTCTACTGCAATTCTAAACTGCCAATCTGCAAGTAAGAGATGACACCCCTGATAATGAGTTACACTAGTTGAAGACCCTCTAATTATTGAATATTCTGTATCATTCCAGAGACTTCAACTTAGGAAATGTCTTTAAAATGTGTGTGATACAAATATACAGAACAAAAGTATTGATAAGGCATGAATGTATCCTCT
>NW_005842641.1:339124-340814 GCF_000455745.1 Alligator sinensis
TTCCCTTTGCTGCAGATATGGAAGCAAACTTTGACTGTTGCAGAATTATCATCGTTTAATCTTTACCACATTAGGTTTGCTTGTCCAAAGTACAAAGTTTGTATGTCCAAGCTGTTTGCCACAGGGCTGTTTCCAGAGCGAGCTGTTACTTTGCACTGTGTGAGCTGATATGCCTTACAACAATCATATTCCTTATTGGTGGGAGGAGGGCAGAGGGTGTCTCTCTCATCTGTAAAAAAAAAAAAAAAAAAAAAAAAAAAAATGTAGAGCAGAAAATTCCCAGCATTTCGTGCTTCACAGCACTTGTCTAGTAATTGCGTGAGCCTCAACTATTAGTGGGTTATGATACAAGAGGTGACTGACTCAGTGTGAGATCATGCTGAGGTATTGATCCTTTGCTTTATAAAAAGTGGTTTGCATGCTACAGTCTGGAGTTTGCTGATCTCTAAAGGTTTTAGATAGAAATTACTAAAAGGAGGAGAAAAAAAACCCCGAACTTGGTAACCCAGCCATAAAACAAAATTTGAAGAAAAAGCACCTTTGTTTTTGTGAATTCTCTCTACCTCATTTTGAGAGACAACAAGGGCAAAAACATTGTAACGAAACACGTTGAAGAGTTTAATATAAATCTTCTCTTTAGCTTCTCTTTAGTTGACTTGTTCCTGACATAAGCTACCCATCTGACTCTTCATCAGATACTTATTTTTGCATACTCTAGCTAAGTCCCATTAACTAAAGGATGATTTATGACAGACATGCAGGACAAATCCAGGACCCAACAGAGCTAAAGAGTCTGCCATTGACTGCAGAGAGGATTTATTCCACATACGTTTATCTGACATACAGTGGGTGCATCTACATGAGATGCTAACTGCACAGTAGCCTAATAACACTGCACAGTAGCATGCAGGGCAAAACCCGTACTAATAGGCTACTGCACATTGGTATTAGGCTACTGGGTAGTTAGCATCATTAAAAAGTCGTGTGGCTGGTGCTACTGTGCAGTAGCACCAGTTACTGTGCATTGATTTAGTACTTGGTTATCCAAGTACTAAACAATGCACAGTAACTATGGCGCATTAATTCATAGACATCATCATCATAGACATCAGGGCTGGAAGGGACCTCGGAAGATCATCGAGTCCAGCCCCCCGCCCAAAGGGCAGGAAGTCAGCTGGGGTCATAGGATCCCAGCAAGATAAGCATCCAGTTTCATCTTGAAGGTGTTCAATGAAGGCGCTTGAACCACCTCCGGTGGCAGGCTGTTCCAGACCTTGGGGGCTCGGACAGTAAAGAAATTCTTCCTTATGTCCAGCCTGAAACGATCTTGAAGTAGTTTGTGACCATTCGACCTCGTCATCCCTTGGGGCGCTCTGGTGAACAAACGTTCCCCCAGATGCTGGTGGTCACCCCTGATAAACTTGTAGGTGGCCATCAGATCACCCCTGAGCCTGCGCTTTTTCACGCTAAAGAGCCCCAGGGCTCTCAGCCTGTCATCGTAGGGTCTGTTTCCCTGACCTCTGATCATGCACGTGGCTCTTCTCTGGACTCTCTCAAGCTTCTCCACATCCTTTTTGAATTGTGGAGCCCAAAACTGGACACAGTACTCCAGCTGCGGCCTCACTAAGGCCGAGTACAGGGGGAGAATGACGTCCCGGGATTTGCTTGAGAAGCATCTATGGATGAAAGC
>NW_005842641.1:341775-374325 GCF_000455745.1 Alligator sinensis
TCAGTTGTCAGTTGCCCCATCTGGGTCAGCAGGGGTCCAATGTTGCCCCTGCTTTTCCTCCGGCTCCCCACATATCTGAAAAAGGACTTTTTATTGTCCTTGATGCTCAAAGCTAGCTGGAGTTCAGTTGCAGCCTTGGCTTTCCTGGTCTGCTCCCTACAGGACCGGACCAGTGCAGAATAATCCTCCTTGGAGGTGACTCCCATCCTCCATCCTTTGTAGGCCTTTCTTTTTAGCCTCAGGAGGTCTGCTAGGTCCCTGGAGAGCCAGGGGGGCTGCTGTGCCCTCTTGCTGCCTTTCCTCTGAGATGGAATAGACTTAGTTTGTGCATTGAGGATCGCTCCCTTGAGGAGCAACCACTCCTCTTGAACTCCCCTCTCCCTGTGGTCACGGTCCCTTAGGGCCTCACTGACAAGCCTCCTGAGCTTGTCAAAGTCGGCTTTCCTGAAGTCAAAGACTTGCGCGTTGCTGACCGACTTGCCAGCTTTTCGGCGGATGGTGAAGGTGATCAGCTCATGGTCGCTGTCACCCAGCTTCCCATCAATCACTAGGTCGCCGACTAGGTCATCCCCAGTAGCCAGTACCAGGTCAAGCAGCGCTTTGCCTCTCGTTGGCCCATAGACTTCTTGAGTCAGGTAGAGGTCATCCACGCACGAGAGGAAGCTCTGCGACCACTCAGATTTTGCTGAGCGATCCTCCCACGAGATGTCCGGGTAATTGAAGTCACCCATGACAACCATGGTCCTGGAGCAAGCTGCCTCAGCCAGTTCCTGGGCAAACTCCTGGTCAAGCTCAGGACTTTGAGTGGGAGGTCTGTAATAGACTCCCAGCATTGTGTCCCCTGTCCCGTGTTCCCCACGGATTTTAACCCAGAGGGTCTCCAGCCGTCCACCCTCGTCTCCAGCCATCCACTGCAGGGATGTATAGTTTTCCTTAACATAGAGAGCTACCCCCCCACCCCTTTTCTCTACACGATCCCTCCTGTACAGGGTATAGCCATCTATATGAATGTGTAGACACACCCACTGTGTGTGTTGTCCCCTAATCTTCCAATCAAAAGCAGAAACCAGGTATAAATTCATAGTAGTCCTCATGGGCACTTTTACACATGCTCCAGGGTTGGTGGGGGCAGGGGGAAGGGGTGACTCCAAGAGCTGCTGTAATTAAGGCACTGCTGTGTCGCTGCTGTGTCTTGTGTATTGGCATTTCTGTGCTGAAAAATGGTGGCAGGGGCAATTAAAATAAAGCTCATTTAAGAAGCTTTAGTTCAAGTGCCCCTACTGCTATTTTTAAGTGGGGAGACACTGATACACGAGATGCAGGAGACTGCTGGAGCATAGCAGTTGCCATGCTCCAACAGTCAAGTCTGTTCTGACGCGCTGGAATTCCAACATGTCGGAGCAGCCTTGCTGCACCCCATTAGTCTGTATATTGCTTGTGGGGGTATGTGGTCACAATAGGTGGCACAAGGGGGGCATTAATGGGGCAAGCAAGTGCTGCCCAGCCAGTGGGGCATGGTACCGAGCCATGAGCAGCTCATCCAGGGGGCATGGTTCTTGGTGCTATGCACACCCCCTACCCAGTGCCACTGCTGCCCACTCCTAGCACAGTGCAGCCCAGGTCCTGCCCCCCCGCTGGGAAGAGCCCAGTGCAGCCCCAGCCCACAGCAGCAGCCTGCCTCCCTCTGTGCAGAACTGGGGGCACATGGCCCCCATGCCCTCTCAGGGTGCGCACAACGGCAAGAGCCACCACCAGCTCCCCATGCCCCCCAGAAGAGCCGTTTGCAGCTCCATCCTGCACCCCATCCGAGCGGACCCAGCCCCACTCCCTCCCCACCCTGCCCCACAACCCTTTCCCCTCCCCCCACAGACTTACCTGCTTGGAGGGTGCATGTGTGCATGCACCCAGCCCCCCTAAATAATTCTGTCTCTCTCCACCTATGGTGGTCACTACTGACTGTACTGAAATCAAACTGATGTAATTTTTATTAACAACCATTTATTGTTACAAAGCCAAGAAGCATTTATGAACCAGAAGGAAATGTTAAAAATCTAAAAGCCAATTTCTAAGCCAATCTCATGATTTTAAAATTGGCAATACTTTATATACTCCATTTCCTTGTCTCACATTGGCATTTTTACATGTCCTGTGGGACACAGTTCCAGGTGCTTTAATTAGTGAGCTGCGCTAATTAAAAGCACCCATGTGTCATGTGTATCAACATCCCTGCACTGAAAAAATGGTGACGGGTCGCTTTGAACGAAAGCTCAAACATGTTTTATTTCAAAGTGCCCACCACCATTTTTTTCAGTGCAGAGATGTGCGGGGACGCTGATACACGTAACACAGAAGGCTGCCAGAGCGCCTCAATTTCCATGCTCCATCAGACTCCATATAGTCTGCTCTGACTCGCTAGATTTCCAGCGTGTCGAAGCAGGCTCTGTGCATGTGTATAGGAGCCCATTATGCTGTGGCACAGTTGTTACTGGCTCACCTTTTCTATTTTATTTTACTACATCTTCTTCCTTTCTTTTGTCTTCTCTGCACCTTCTTTTGTCTTTTTCTTGTTGCTCCTGTATCCTTTGGATTCTTGCCACCTTTCTTGTTCCTTCACCCCCATCAGACTATATGGGAACATCTACTAGGAACTGCATCGTGTTGAACCATGTGTAGTTTACTGACAATTTCCTGTCAATAGAAACAGGACACCTGAAGCCCTGTTCAGAAAAGTGGCTTATATTATAAATTACTGCATTAGCAGCTGCCACAAGAGCAGGCAGGGGGTGACTAGCTTTCATATATTTTATTTTTCACTTCACTTTTATGATAGCAGGTGGGTGGATGCAAGTTTATAATCTTAACTTGTTCTTTCAATTATTTTTTTCCTTAGCTACCACCATCCTTTTCTACTCAGTTTATTTTCAAGACAAGAAATTTTGGCTTATCCAGTCAATAAATAAAACAGCAAGGGAAGATGTAGAAGTGCAAAAGGGAAACAGAAAGGCAGCTAGCACCACACTTCATGGAGAAAAGGTAACAGCAGCAGATGTAAACTCCACAACCAGAAATGATTTAGCTTGGAAAGAGCCTTTAGTACACCTGAAGCTGCATTTCAACTTTCAATTCTCAACTTGGGCAGATGTAGGCTGTGCGGGCTGGGAGCGGTCCGAGGCTTTCGGGGGTGCGCGGCGGGCTGTGGCCAGCAGCCCTGGCACGTGGGTCGGGGAATGCAGGACGGTGGACTAGAATTAGGCATGGACGCGTAGCGGTTGATTAAAGATTATTTTACTTACACTGTAGATGGTCGCGGTGCAGGCAGGGAAAAGCTTCACTTAAACTGCAGTTACAAAACTCGCTCGAACAAGACCCGTAGAAAACTCGAGCCTCTTGAAATAACCCAGAAAGAGCTCTGGATACACACACACACACACGAAGTTTGCTAGGCTCCGTGGAACGAGCGCGCAGGGAAGGGTTCGTCGAGGGATTAGGCGGCGACGGGGAGAGGCTAGAGGTTGATCAGGCCCCTATATCCTTCTTAAGGCACACGCTGGGTTTGTTAGGCTCTGCAGCGCTTAGAGTTCTTCACAAGATGTGAAGTCCTCCTTCTCCTCCTCCAGATGGTTGTGGAGTCCTCCAACTTGGGCGGAAACCGCTCAAGCCTCTTATACGGCTAGCAAGCCAATCGCTAGCCGCCACGTGGGAATAATTTAGAAACAGCCAATAGTGGGGAACAAATTTGCATGCGAATGGCAGGAACTCCTTTGCACCGGGGTTTTCTCTTTGCAACTGAGAACTGCACCGTGCAAAGAAAGCTCCTCGCGGCGGGAAATAATTCTGCAGTGCCGAAGCACACACAAAATCATACCCTTGGGTCATGACATAGGCCTTTCAATGGCTTTTCTAAAAAGAGAAAGTATTTATTCCTTCACCCATATTCAAAATAAGCTCAACTACTTCTGCTCAAAACTTTTGAAAGAAATATCTTTGGACAGAGCTGAATCAAGGAACGCTTTAGTTTGAACCTGAGGACAGTAAGTGAACACAGACTAAAATGGAAGCAGCATTGCAGCCTTAGCTTGCCTTACACATTAAGAGAAACAGTCAACCTGAAAGTTGTATTTACCTCGGAAAATGTCATAACATATCAAATTACTGAGAATAATTAGTAAGGAGAAATTCTCTATCTTACACAGTTTACTTTGTGTATTTGAATAGCCCCTCATGTGCAGTCCACTGACTGACAGAAAAGCCCCTTCATAAAAACCAAGGAGCATAAAAACATTTTTTAAAGAAATTTAAAAACAACTTCAGGATATAGCATTTAAAGGGTGATCTCTCAGAAAATAGATTTTTTGTTATGTAACGATGTTATCTTAAATTAATTTAACAATTATTAACTTTAATAATGTCGAAAGGTCCAAATGGAATTTAAGAATTATAAAAGGTCTCCTCCATGCAAAGATAGTTAAAAAAAAAAACAAACAACAAACCTGATATATTGTAACTGAAACATCATAAAATGCATTTATCACTCCATCTGACAAATCACCGGCTGGCATTGCATAAAGAATCTTAACAACACATTTCCATGATCTGGCCCTTGCTTTGATCAATTCATGTATTTCTGTTCTGTGTTCTCCTAATAAACAGCTTGGAAAGGATGCTCTCGACTTCAAAAGACTGCTGTATTCTCACGCCTACTTCAAAACAATACTATTTTGAAGTAAAAAGAACTGTATGTTACCAATACTGCATGCCAAAAAATAATTTATTTTGTGCAAGGAAAAAATAGGGCTTTTAACCTCAGGAAACTGTGGAATCTTATATTGAACCTGAAAAATGATATAATACTTTACAGTACCATGTCCTCTACTCAGTAGAAATGCAGCTAGACAATGATCAGAAGAGTTTAATTCTGAAATCTGCCCTAGCTATTAGACAATACTAGTCTGCCTAGATACTTCATATCCGCAGATAGTCCACAACTCCTCTTTTCTCTCTTTTTGACTCCCCACTTTGGCTGCCATAGAGAAGCCCTTGAACAGCAAAGCTCCTTTCCTAGTCAGGGCACAGTTGCTGTTGACAGAATACAAGTGACCCCCTTACATTCACAGACAACACTGCCTCTTCACTATTTTCCAAGAAATAAAAAAATAAATCAGGGTGCTCGTGCACACATACACGCACTTTATAAAGTGACTTACAATGCTGTATATCAGCTATTCAAACCCTCAAGAAGTATATTGGTACCTACCACAGCATACTTACTGTGAAGGCCACAGTTGTGACCATTATTACTCTCTATGTTGACATTCATCACAGACTAGTTTTGTAGAATCATGTGTAAATGTTGAAATAAAAACCAGAAGCACAGCTCTCGGGGCTTGCTATAAAGATCCACCCTGCAATTCTGCCAGTGTTTTAAAAATCAAGAATAATACATTACAAAGATTTTCTTCCATTCACAGAGGTAAATCATCAAGCACTTGTCAGCAATACACCACAGGAAACCCTATCATCACACTGTTCTGGAGCAAGCCAGAAACTGCTGCACATCCAACCATCCAATGGCTCAGGCTGTACAGAAACCCTTCCACATATACCCACAGTTCACAGCTTTTCAGTGTAAATCAAAAGACCTCTGAATACCTAGATTAGATATCAAGAGCTCTGACAGTTTTTCATTTCTACTATATAAGTTCTGAGTTCAGAAGTGCTCAACGTCCAGGTTCTCCATATTAGAACAAGGGTCAGCACCACCAGCCATGTTTTCATTGGGGAGAAGAAGAAAGCAAGAGTCCCATAGGTCCGCTGCAGGAAGTAACAGGAATAGAGCTGCCAGGTCAGGAGGAGTGCCATGGCAAGATGGGCAGGCACAGCCCAAAAACATCTGACTTGGTAGATATGGGAGCGAAAGCTGAGACCCTGACAACGCAGCAACAGGCACCAGCACAGGTAAGCCATCAAGGGCAGGTTAAAAAACACCATCTGAAAAGGAGAGCAGAGAGAGAGTCAAACTTCAGTGTGTCAAATACCTTATGCCAAGTATGTCAGGGCATAGAAAATACAAGGGGGAGGAAATACAACTGTTCCAGGGACTGTTCTGGTAACCAACACTAGTATTTCACGTTCCTGGGCACAGTTCCTGGAGTTGGAGCCTTATTTTGAGACTTCTGAAAAAACTGGGATTGTTGCAATCTATAACCAGGGGGACAGGTCAGATCTAACAGGAACTCCTACTGATCAGCAGGGCTTCAGGTTTTCTGTTTCCCACAGAAAAATGGAAAAAACATGGATTTTCCCTTTTAAATGAGAGAAACATGGATTTCTCATTTTAATGGAGAAACACATGGATTTCCCACTGTTGCAGAAAGCTCTCTGTAGGTTGGCAGAGTTCCAGCATGCAAAGGGCTGGGGGGAGTGGGAGAAGGGCAGTCAGGTAGGGCGTGCCATGTGTGTGTGCACATGCACACATGCAAATGGCTGCCAGGCAGCCTGGAGAGCAGCTCCCGCAGGTAAGTTTGGTGAGGGGAGGGAAGCTTAAGGCCCCACAAGGGAGGGAGGAAGTTGGGCAGGATTGGGGCTGGGGCTGCTGCCCAGCCAGGCAGTGCGTGGGACTTGGGGCCTGGGGTTGTAATGTGCGGATACAGGGAGTGGGCAGGGAGTGGGATGGAGCCGCAGGGGACTTGTCTAGGGGGCAGGAGCTGGCTCCCCACTGCTACATGCACTCCTGGGGTGTGGCGGGGGGGGCACATGCTCCCCAAATCTGTGTACAGAGGAGAAGCGGGTGTGGGCTGCTTGTTGTGGGCTCCCCCACTGCTGCCCTCCCTTGAGGCCTCTGCAGCTCAGTGGGTGGGACCTGGCTCAGCAGGGCGAGGAAGCTTGTTGCCACTGCTGGAAGCTCAACACTGCTATGGCAAACCACCTCTTGCCCAGCCAGTGGCAGTGCGGCATTGTGCCCAGGCAGGCAAGGGGTGCCTTACCAGGGCAGGGTGGAGCTCCTGGGGGCAGCATGAGTTTCCCCACCCGGCCCTGTTCTGCCCTGCCATGCCAGGTCCCACCCACTGGGCGGTGGAGGCCCCAGGGGGAAGGCAGCAGGCCAGGGAACCTGAGCCCACAGCCCATACCCCTCCCTCGGGTGGCAGCTGGGGCAATCTAGGAATATTCTGCTGCTTCAAAGGGATGGGATGAAGGAAAGAATTTAGCCTTAATTAAAAAGCTTCTGCCCCTCACTTGAATATAGCACAACTAGTTTTTAAAGATCTTGAAAGGAGGCACAGCACAGAATTAACATCTAAGCAAACTTAACTGTATGAAAGGAAACTTGTTGGCAGAATAAAAAAAGGAATTAAAAGCACTAATATGTTGAAGTTCTCCATATATCCTTAATCTGATAACCAGTTTACATACAGCTGCAATGCCACCCCTTCCGCTGTGTCTCAAAATTAATTCTATTTTTGCCAAACATGATATTATCTTATTTTAGTCATATTTAGGAATGCACCAGTATAATCGGTTGGCTATCGGATTGACACCAAAAAAAGGGAGAAATTACGTTATCAGGTTATTGGCTTTTTTGGTCATGGTAATTATGGCTGATCATTACAGCCATGTGTCCAGAGCATCCTGGTGAGCGTAGTCTGGTCCCCGTGCCCTGCTGCTGGCCCAAACCCAGAGCAGACTACAGGTCCTGGCAAGCAGTGGGAGGGGGTGCTGGGGAGCAGTCACAGAGCACCACACTCAGCAACAAAGGGACCACTACTGGCTTCTGCTGCTGCTGCCGCTGTCATGACAATACTGCACAGGCAGCAGGGGCTTGAGCACCAGGGCTGCTGTGGAGATACGCTGTGCGCAGGTGGGGTAAAGTGCCATGCGAGGGACATTCTGCTCCACCAGGCATGAGACACCTTTGCAAAAGCAGCTTTTCCCCAGCAGCTGTGGGAGCTCGGCTCCACAGGGCCTGCCAGCACTGAGCAGTGGCATGCTCTGGGGCTCCAAACATTCCCAGGGCTGCTGTCTGTAGAAGGGTCCAGCCCGCCTGCCTGGGACAGCAGCATGGGCTGCGCAAGGAATGGGGCTGCAGGTAGGAGCCATGGGCGAGGCTTAGGTGATATGTGTGGGAATAAGGCAGTTACTGCCTTACTCAAGGGCCAGAGCAGGCAGGAGGCACGCGTGCACATGCGTGTGTGTGTGTGTGTGTGTGTGTGTGTGTGTGAGATAAATGCAAAACAAACAAAAAAAAGTTTATTTATGTCAGTAGTTTAAAATGCTTTGCATTATTATTAAATACTGGTTCTTGGACTGGCATCAGCCGATATGGTCAGTTAATCATCAGCTATCTGTATTGGCCAAGAAAATCTTGGTTGGTGCATCCCGTCACATTCCTAAGTTTTTGAACCCAAGGTGAGATTTCTTGGTAGGTATCACATAACCAATAATGCTGTGTTAATCAGAGGTCAAGCAAAAAGTAAGTTGGGGTACCTTAGAAACTAACTGTTTCAGAGAGGCATGAGCTTTTGTAGGTGACTGTCTACTAGATTTGAACCAATTTGTTTCTCAGATGCCTCCCTGTCATACCTTCTACCTATCAAACAAGTGTACACTACAAACACCTGTGTTCATTTGATCAAATATTCTTTAGCAGAAATGACTAGATGTAGTTCATGTAATCTACCAAATTCTATTTAACTTTGTGATCCCTTTTTAAAAGTCACAATATCACTATGCTTCACTCTCCATTTCTAAAATTCAAAAGCACTTTGGAAAAATCTCACAGACTAAGGCTATTTATCAGTGTTCATCTCTGAATCCTTACCTGTAAAATACCAACTACAAATGTCAAGCCGCCTTGCAGGAAGTGGCCACCAACAAATACCCCAAAGGAAAAGCAGGCACCTATCTGGCCATCAATCACCTCACCCACAAACCAGGGTCCTGGGAGGAGGAAAGCAATTAAGTAATAACAGTAAAAATAATATAGAAATGACCCAAGTTTACTAGTCGTAAGAATAAACTAATTAAAGAAAAGTATTTGTAGTCTGTTTCAGATAAACATGACAGTCTGAAAACCAGTAAAATAAACATTTGTTTCTCATATGAGCAAAGCATGCTGCTGCATTGATTAATGCCATCTGATGCCCTCAACCAAGAATATGATAATGTAAATCTATTGTCTGTAAAAATTCTGATACCACACATGTCATTTTGCTGCAGGCATAAGTGATGCATCCACTGAAACTATCCTTCTGCAACACAGACCTTCCACCACCAGGATTGCTCTATGTTTGTGTGTTTGTCTTTCATATGTTGTTTTAAAACCTGTGCAAGTTACAAGTGAAAGTGGGCTTAGCCCTCTTGGTCTAGTAAACATATGCCTGCCTTCCAGAAGTCACCACATAATTTGGTACCATTTTTCTAAAGACCAAACTGAGTAAGCAGCGTGCTTATAGATCAGAGCTGAAATACCTCAGTAGCTTCAACATGGAATCTACATACCATGGATTCATGTTATGCCAAGTTATAACCAGCCCTTTGTCTGTAAGATGTTTATAGATGTGCTCTGGGAGAATGATAGGCACTTTAATTAGAGCAGCTCCAAGAGCCGCTCTAATTAAGGCACCTCCAGTTTCACGTGTATCAGTGTCCCCGCACTGAAAAATGGTGGCAGAGGCACTTTAACTAAAGCTTGAACGAGCTTCAGTTAAAGTACCCCCCACTGCCATTTTTCAGCACGGGGACACTGATACAAGTGACGCTGGAGTCTGCTGGAGCAGACCATATTCCAGCAGACTCAATTAATAGAGTCTGTTCTGACACACTGTAATTACAGCATGGAGCAGCCTCCTTGCACGTGTATAGGCACCCTAAAACAATAAGTGAAACTCAAACTGAAATAAATTTATTTTTAAATGTTGTCATTTTAGAATACAAATACACCATACTATAAGTCAGAATCCTATACAAATAAGGCTCTGGTCTTACTCAATAAGAATTCTTTAAGTTAATAACAGTGTATGAGTGATATAGCAGTGATGTTCCAGAAATTATATAAGGGGCAAGGATTTCTTAGGGTGATATCTTTTATTGGACCAACTATGTAGCTGGGAAAAAAATCAGACGAGCTTTTGGATGCAAGTCACACTAAGTCACAACACAACTTTGTTAACTTTTTCTTATTGCCTAAGGTTTTCAGTAGGCTTATTAACATCTCCACATTTAAAAAAAACTCCATTCATATCCCCCATGTTTTAAACTACTTACCCAAAACCGTGTATAAGCTTAGTATCAGAACAGAGTAGTAGAAGGTGTTTGTTTTGCTCAAGACATGAAGGGAAAAGGAGGTCGACATTACTAATCCTGGAGGTCCTAAATGAAAAGAACATTTCAGAAAAATTTATTTACAGTACAGACAAGACATGCAAGATACTCGTCTAAAAAAATCTACAAAATGTTTATTTAGAATATGTTACAAAAATGTTACAAATTAACATAATATTAAATATATTTGCAACTGAAACGCATGGAAATAAACTGCTGCTACTGTTAATGTGGTAGCTGAGTGAAAACAAATTGTGCTGAAGGCATATCATTCAGGATGAAACTTAATTTGAAGAAACAATCTTTCACTTGAAACATTATTTCTTTGACTTGGTTCAAAATGCGGTTATCACTTGATTGCCAAACAGCTGTTAGGAATACTAATCCAATGACAGAATTTTCTAGCACTAACCCACTAGTCTCTCCCCTACAAAACCTGGAAAAAAGCCAAGAAAAAACTACTGCTGCAAGTGAACATACTTAACTACAGGTGAATAAAATGGAGTGACTGTTGGAATATGGAGAAAATTAAGTTAATTAGAATGAAACATGGGAGAACATTGGCCTTAAACTGACACAAATGGCAAAATATTCAGAGTAGTAAAAAAAAAAAAATATAAATCCTAAGAGCGGGTCAATATAGACTAGATTAATCAGGGGAAAGGCCAAAACATGTTGTTTTTTTTAGCGTTGGGTATTTGACCAGTCAAATAAAGTGAGGTCAACTGACCAATCTAATATCAGTCAAATTTGTAAAAAATTGCAAAAAGCTCCAAATAATACATAGTAAAAGCACAGATTTTCTATTAAGAAATGTATCAAAAACAATTCATATTTCTATCAATAAAACTACAAAAAAAAAAAAGTATTTTTTTTGTAAAACTGCTATAATCTTTGACTGGTCAATTATTGGTCAACTGACAATACTTGACTGGTCAACTGACCAGCTTGCCAACCCTACTTTTTATTTAAAACTCTAGTCCATACTTGCTAGAATCTGATGGCAAAACCTGATGGGTAGGGAAGGCAGCTGGCTCCAGCATTTCCAGCATGTGGGGCTTTTCTCCTGTGCTGCACAAATGCAGGGGCTGCGCATTCACGGTGGAGAGCGCTGGCGCTAGAGACTGCCCAGCGGGGGCCGCGCTCCTCTCCATGATGTGGAGCACTGGCCGGAGCTGCATCCTGCTAGGCATGAGTGCCCCCGTCTGCTGCTGAGCCATGGGGGGGTGCAGGGGGTCCCCACACCCCCCACACTTTCACACCCACACTCCTTCACACCCACACCCTGCCCCCAAAACCTCACATGTACACAACATACCCTATGTCCCCCCACACAGCCACACCCCCTTACAAATCCCCCCCATATACACACAATATATAAAACTATGAATTTATTTTTGAGTTATTATGCAAATCACCTCTATATACTGTATGCAAATACAAGTCATGACAAAAATATTTTTTGCAATAAAATTAAAATATGTCATGGTAGGTGTTTGACTTTTAGTGTATGATTTGGTTTTTTTTCTAGTTCTAAGATGGCAAGCTCCACTCCCAGAAGGAGTATTTCCAAGGGACAAGGGGAGGGACTTCCAGTGGCAAAGGTTAGGGGGTGGGACTTCTGGTCCTAAGATGGTGACCAGGGGGCAGGGCAAATATCAAGGGGTGGGGCTACCCACGTGGCTCTCGAAAGCTCACCAAACCTCCTTAAGTGGCCCTCTGCCTAAAATAATCGCCTGCCCCTGCCCTAGAGCGCAGGACCGCCCTCATGAAATCAGCAGTTATCAGACCAATCTGTATAACATTTCTTGGTTGTCTGCCGAGACATGGCTGATCAGAAGGTACTAGCTCTCATTTCCAGCTGCTACGTTTTATGAAGATAGCTAAAAATACATTATTCTCCTACATAAGCAGTTGCTGTAGTTACCACAAGGATGCTACATGACCATGAATATAAAGAGAGGGCCTACGCACACGTGAATGGAAAAGGAAGTGGTAACCACTTCTTTAAGATGTGCTCTAAACAATGTTTACAGGGTATGCTTCAGCAGCTTTAGTCTATCAATTCTCATTCAGCAAAATTTACCACTCCACAAAATATTAAATTACAATAAAGGAAGAAGCAGAAACCATACCATTCCTGTGGAAAATTGAAAGCCTAGTCATGCTGGATGAGTGCCCAAACCCATAAGAAAAGCTAACTGAGACAGAAGCCAATATTTGTTTGGTTTTTTGGATTGTTTTTTTTGGGGGTGGGGGGTGGAGGGCGGGGTTCTTTCCAATCGACAGTAATGACAAACCATTCTGTATCAACTACAATTAAACAGGCACAAAATAGTTTGGACTCTCTCTTTTCCTGTAAATAAAATGTTCCTGTAAGCAAACTGAGTTTAAGGCTTCTGTCTATGGGATTTTGTCTAAGCAAAGAGTACAGAATCAGTCTAACATATTAGATATTCTTTGGCTGTTTTAGAAACAAACTGGCAGCTAGAAGGGATCAAATCAAGCTGGGAGGTACTATGTGCAAGGCTTTCATACTGAACTGCAATGTAATTATTAATGATGATTTTCTTGGCACAAGGATGAAGGGGAAAAAAAAAATCAGTATTGATTAAAAACCAAAACAAATCCAGACAAAACACTGGTTCCTACCTTTCAGCGTTGGCTTTTGAAGATATCTGAAAACAAGGAGCAAGAAGATCTGAACTGCAACAGTCACTCCAAAAAGTAATTGAGCCTGAAAGCGCACACACTGTTATTCTCATAAAACAAAACTTAAAAATGACAGCCGCTTCCTGGCAGATGAATGTAAATATCAAAAAAAGTGAGAAAAATAAAGACTTTTTAAAATTAAAGTGTCCTGAGCTTCCTGATGCCTCATGTTAAACAGTGGCATTAAAAGGGTAACCTAAAGCAAGCCAATAAATCAGCTAGGTTCTGCCTTCTTCAAATGAGAAATACTTTCACTATGAAACCACCATTTACTGGGCTATTACATTTATAACAATCTGCATATTAATACATGTGTAATAAACGATCAACAATTACGTTTCAGTATCTAAGCAAAATGGAAAATGAATTGTCCTGGCCACTTCATTAGGTTCCCAAGCTACTGGAATCACAAAATCTTAATTTCATTATGAGAAAGATCATCAATAAAGCACTTTTAAAAAAAAATCTGTACTTGAAAATAATGTCTCTCAAAGAAATTTTTCTTACTGTATACATTCAGAATGCTGTGCTGAAGAAAACTAGTTTTAAATGACTATGGTAAACATCAGTTACAAATTAAGGAAACTAATGCAGGGCTTGAGCGTCAGTCACAGTGCCACCTAACATGAGGCAAAATTCTTTCATAGGACTCTATCAATGCACTTTACTTATACAATGCCTCATTTACTGTAGTTCTGGTCTTTTTATAAGGGATAAAATGCCGAAACAGTTGAAGTAAAAAAGTCAATTGGGTCAGGGTTTCATGTTTCATCTCTGCTATAGGTAGGCATACTCTCAATGGCTGCTATGGAAATTATTTCTCTAAGTATAGTGCTCTTGCATTCTGTTTTCATTAGTTTTCTTTCATTTTGGTCTGAGCCTCCCTTTTGTGCAGACTACTTCAGTGGCTTCACTATAATTTGTTGTGCTTAAACAATACAAGCCTACTGTATGCACAAAACATGCATATGTCATTTGTGCAAAAATTAGCTATGAACACAATTTTTTTTCATTTGTGTGTGCAATCTGTGCGCTTACATATATGAGTGGAACTTGGGAAAGGAAATTTGAACGTATCCATGAAAATTCTTAAATGGACCTTATATGGACAGCATGGTAACACTTAAATAACTCAAATGTTAAAAAATATATTCAAAGCCACTGAGTGTTAAAGAAATGGCTCCTACACTCACTGGAGGAAGCAAACAGGTATGACAGCTATTTTGGCTGAAAGCACTCACCAAGATGTAATGGTCTGTAAGGAGAATGAAAGAGGACAAGAAGCCAAATTTGAGAGAGAGATTTTCTCCCATAGCAAACATATGACCTTGAGTGCTACTCTTTCCAGCAGCATCCTAGATGTGAATAAAACGGAGAAGCAATTTGGCAAGTTGATCAATTTATCTAAGAAGTATCTTTCAAATAAATTACTTAAAACATCTGGTGAAGGCTCCTAGTTAACACTGCCAACTTCTCTGAAAAGCTCTAACTGGTATGTACATGAACTAGCAAAGTTGCACAGTAGGGGTGTGCGAAGCGGGCCCTATTTGATTAGGATTCGGCCTGACTCAGGGACAGTGATTCAATTCGTTGATTTGGATCACTGTCCCCGATTTGATTCGACTGAATCAAAAATCTGAAGATTCAATGCTGATTCAGACATAGACACAGCTTTAAATGTTTTTTCTACATACCTCGAGGTACCAGCGCAGCTTGTGAACGCTGAGATTCAGGGGCACATGGAGCATCCCATAGGAGTGCGGGGGGGGCCTCCACCTGCTCGGTGGCAAATCTGGGTCCACCGGGGAGCGCACTTGGGGCCCCCATGGGTTGCAACCCAAAAGTGGGTTGCAAGAATATATGAAAGGGTCGTGAACAAACTTTTAAAAATGGATCAACAAACTATAAAAACTGATTCTCTTTTAACGGAGAAAAACGTGGGAAACTGTGGCTTTCCCTTGCAAGCTGGCAGAGTTCCAGCCTGCGAGGGGCAGCTTGGGGCCCCACACCCTGCTGGCCCCACACACACCCAGCCACCCCCCGCCCCACACACTGTGAGGCCAGCACCTGGGGATGGGAGGCAGTGGGTTGGGAGTGAGGGGCACTGAGTCAGGACAGGTCATCCATATTTACAAATGGGTCCTGGTACAAAAAAAGGTTGAGAACTACTGGTATAGTGTTCACAGAGCAGACATGCTGAGCTTCACTGAGGTGATGCTATTGTTGTCCTCTAACAATGCAAACATGCTATTACTGTCCTTGTCTTGCTGTTACAAAGAGAGGAATATTGCCTGTCTAAGTTACATATGGAGGTGCAGAAATCTTTTCTAAATACTAGTGATGTCCATGCACATATGTATAGAATGTTGCCAAGAGGGAAAACATTTCTCACAATGTCCTGCCCAAGAACATCATGTAAATGAAAGTCTGGCACTCTGAAATAAAAAGCATGCTACTGGTTAGACAAATCTTGAGAACAACATCAGACAACCTTATACAACTTCCTCATCTGCAAGACCGTCAAAATTTAAATCGTTGTCCCTCATTATAAACTACCTCCCTTTTCATTGTTTGAAAACACATTTTTCCTCCATCCAAAATACTGGTAACACAGTTTGCCATGTTTAAGTGCCTCTTTTTTGAGGCAATCTGAAAACGGCACCTCTCAACTGTTACTTGAAAGACTTTATTCATCAATTAACAGGTCTTTCTTTGTATCTAACATCATTATATTTTCAGTTTGAAATCAAAATCCGATTATTTATACATCCATTAGTGCTAGGTATTTCAGATTATTTTCACTAAATGTCTGTCGATTTCCTCCTCTGCTCCCTACCTTTTAGTTTTTCCTGCTAAAGACATGTGTTTAAATAAAGTTCATTCCTAGATCTACAAAGAAGTAGGTTGACAAATAAGACATTGCAGGTTAAAATAATGAATTGGTGACAACTCACCTGAACTGTCACATCTATGTGATGGAATCCTTCACTGTAGTTCTGGGGATTCCACTTCAGTACATAGAGAGGGCCAGACACATGATGGGCATCCCCCAAATGAACTCCGTCTATACTGACTTTGACCAAAGTGATGAAATCAGGAGAGAAGGCCAAAATTCTAAGTGAAAATAAACATGTTCATGATGGGTCTTGCGGAAAGAGTTGCAATTACTCCTTGGAGAGAAACTACAAGGTTAAGCTTCCAAATACGTACCAGTTAACAGGAGTAAAGATGAAAATACTGGAGTTTTTGTAGGCAATTAAGATGCTAGGACTTAAGTATAATTTACAACAGGGGTAAGATGAACTTCCTCCATATCTATATCTCCTAAGGATATAGATCCAGAACAACTAAAACTGGAACAGTCTTTGCTGTACCCAAGGAAAGCTTGGACATCCCTTTATGAGCACGCTTCCCAATTCTTGTAGAGATTTTGATTTAAGGGTTGTTTTTTTTTTTAATTTTCCCAGCCAGGACATAATTCAATTCATATAACTCAATTTAATGGGAAACATTTGCAATCAAGGATCTTAAGCGAGGATGTAAGATGTATTTTTCATAGATTTCATAGACATTAGGGCTGGAAGGGACCTCGTGAGATCATCAGGTCTAGCCCCCTGCCCAAGGGGCAGGAAGTCAGCTGGGGTCAGATCACCCCAGCAAGGTAAGTATCCAAGCATTTCTTGAAGGTATCCAGAGTAGGCGCTTGCACCACTTCTGGGGGGAGTCTGTTCCAGACTCTGGAGACTCGGATGCTAAAGAGATTTTTCCTTATGTTCAGTCTAAAATGGTCTTCCAGCAGTTTGTGACCATTAGACTTTGTCTTTCCTTGGGGTGCCCTGGTGAACAGACATTCTCCTAGTTCCTGATGCACACCCCTTATATACTTATAGGCTGCCACCAAGTCACCCCTGAGCCTTCGCTTCTCCAGGCTGAAGAGTCCCATGCCTCTCAGCCTTTCCTAGTAAGGCCTGCTCTCTTGACCTCTAATCATGTGCGTGGCTCTTCTCTGGACTCTCTCAAACTTCTCCACATCCTTTCTAAAGTGTGGAGCCCAGAATTGGATGCAGTACTCCAGCTGCAGCCTCACCAACATGCTAAAGCTAAGTTTGTGGATGACACCAAATTATGGGGAAGTGTGGTCACGCTAGAGGATAGGCTGGCAATTCAAGCCAACCTGGACAGGCTCGCAAGGTGGGCGGATCAAAACCTGATGACATTCTACAATGAAAAATGCAAGGTGCTCCACCTTGGGAGAAAAAACCCATATCATACTTATAGGCTCGGCAGTGCTACACTCACTAGGCACCATGGGTGAAAGAGACTTGGGGGGCATGATTGACCACAAGATGAACATGAGCTACCAATGTGATGCTACAGTTGACAAAGCAAATAAAACTCTGGCTTGCATCTAACGATGCATCTCAAGCAAGACCCAAGAAGTCATCCTCCCACCAGTCTGCTTCTGACACCTGAATCCAGATCATTTATGAATATATTAATGAGTACTGGTCCTAGTACTGAGGCCTCGGGGGTGCCACTGGTCACTGTGTACCATGTTGACTCGGTTCCATCAACTATCACTCTCTGGGTCCAAACACAGAGCCAATTCCCCAGCAATTGGACCATAAGGTTATCAAGGCTGCAGTTCCCCAATTTTAGTATGAGGACATCATGGGAAACAAAGTTAATGGCTTTTTAAAAATCTACATATATGACATCAACTGGTTTTCCTTTGTCCAGGTGATGCGCCACCTGGTTATAGAAGAATATAAGGTTGGTCAGGCATGACCTACCCGCAATGAAGCCATGTTTCTCTCTCTCAGAACGCTATTTTCAGTTAGCCTGTTGTTGATAGTTTCTTTGATAATTTTTTCCAAGATCTTTCCAGAGATTGAGGTCAAACTGATTGACCTGTAGTTCTCTGGATCTTCTTTCTTTCTTTTTTTTCATAGATGTCATAGACATTATGGCTGGAAGGGACCTCGGAAGATCATCAAGTCCAGCCCCCTACCCCAGGGGCAGGAAGTCAGCAGGGGTCATAGGATCCCAGCAAGATAAACATCCAAATGTCTCTTGAAGGCATTCAAAGTAGGTGCTTGAACCATCTCTGGCAGCAGTCTATTCCAGACCTTGGGGGCTTGGACAGTAAAGAAGTTCTTCCTTATGTCCAGCCTGAAACGGTCATGGAGGAGTTTGTGACCGTTCGACCTTGTCATCCTTTGGGGCGCTCTAGTGAACAGACGTTCCCCCAGATCTTAGTGATCACCCCTGAGCCTGCGCTTTTCCAGGCTGAAGAGTCCCGTAGCTCTCAGCCTCTCATCAAAAGGTCTGTTTTCCTGACCTCTGATCATGCATGTGGTTCTCCTCTGGACTCTCTCAAGCTTCTCCACATCCTTTTTGAATTGAGCCAAAAATTGGACACAGTACTCCAGCTGAGGCCTCACCAAGGCCGAGTACAAGGGGAGAACGACATCCTGAGATTTGCTTGAGAAGCATCTTTGGATGCAAGCCAGTGTTTTGCTTGCTTTACTAGCTGCAGCATCACATTGATGGCTCATGTTCATCTTGTGGTCAATCATGACCCCCAAGTCCCTTTCGTCTGTAGTGCTAGCCAGCATAGCACTGCTGAGCCTATAAGCATGCTGCGGGTTCTTCTTCCCAAGGTGGAGAACCTTGTATTTTTCAGTGTTAAACACCATTAGATATTCATCCGCCTATTTCCTGAGCCTGTCACAGTCAGCCTGGATCACCTTCCTGTTCTCAGGTGTGGACACTTTACCCCAAAGTTTGGTGTCGTCGGCGAACTTGGCCAGTCCGCTTCCGTTTCCAATATCCACATCATTAATGAAGATGTTGAATAGTATAGGCCCAAGGACAGAGCCTTGAGGAACCCCACTGGTCACAGCGCACCACGACGATTGACTTCTGTCAACCACCACCCTCTGGGCCCGACCACAGAGCCAATTCCCCAGCCAGCAGATCGTGGTGAAGCCAAGGTCGCAGTTGGCCAGTTTTGCCAAGAGGTGATCATGGGATACCAGATCAAAGGCTTTTTTAAAGTCAAGATATACGACATCAATCTCATCTCTCTTGTCCAGGTGATAGGTCACCTGGTCATAAAAGGAAATAAGACTGGTCAAGCAAGATTTACCCACAACAAACCCACGCTAGCTATCCTTCAGGATGTTGCCATTGGCCAGTCTGTTAAGAATGATCTCTTTGATAATCTTTTCTAAGACCATTCCCAAGATAGAGGTCAGGCTGATCGGCCTGTAGTTTGCCGGATCCATTTTCCTCCCTTTCTTGAAGATAGGCACCACATTGGCCTTCTTCCAATCTTCGGGCACTTTGCCTGTGCTCTAGGAGTTCTTGAAGATCCATGCCAGGAGCTGAGCTATGATGCCTGCCAGCTCCTTGAGTACCCTGGGGTGTAAACTGTCAGGGCCGGCTGACTTGAAGGTGTCCAACCTCTCAAGGTGTTCCTTCACAAGGTCAGTGTTGTTGAAGGGTAAGGAATCTCCCTCACCCAGGCGTTCCTGTCCTATAATGGGCAGGGACGTCCCTTGGGACTGGTGAAAAACCAACGCAAAGTACCCATTTAGCAAGTTGGCCTTTTCCTGGGTGTCGGTTGTCAGTTGTCCCATCTAGTTTAGCAGGGGTCCAGTGTTGCCCTTGCTTTTCCTCCAGCTCCCCACATATCCAGAAAAGGACTTTTTATTGTCCTTGATACTTGTAGCTAGTTGGAGTTCAGTTGTAGCCTCAGCTTTCCTGGTTCGCAGAATATTCCCCCTTGGAGGTGGATCCAGTCCTCCATCCTTTGTAGGTCTTTCTTTTTAGATGCAGGAGGTCCACTAGTTCCCTGGAGAGCCAAGGGGGCTGCTGTGCCCTTTTGCTGCCTTTCCTCTGAGATGGGATAGACTTTGCTTGCACATCCAGGATCGCTCCCTTGAGAAGCAACCGCTCATCCTGAGCTCCCCTCCCCTTTGGGTCATGGTCCCTTAGGGCCTTCCTGACAAGCCTCCTGAGCTTGTCAAAGTCAACTTTCCTGAAGTCGAGGACTTCAGTATGGCTGGCTGACTTGCGAGCTTTACAGCAGATGGTGAAGGTGATCAGTTCGTGGTCACTGTCACCCAGCTTTCCTTCAATCGTTAGGTCGCTGATTAGGTCATCCCCCGTTGCCAGGATCAGGTTGAGCAGTGCTTCACCTCTTGTCAGCCCGTAGACTTCTTGAGTCAGATAGAGCTCATCCACACACGTGAGAAAGCTTTGCGACCATTCGGATTTGGCCGAGCACTCTTCCCATGAGATGTCTGGGTAATTGAATCTCCCATGACAAGCATGCACCGGAAGGGTGCAGCCTCAGCCAATTCCCTGGCGAACTCCTGGTCAAGCTCTTGACTCTGGGTGGGAGGTCTGTAGTACACTCCCACCATTGTGTCTCCTGTGCCATGTTCCCCATGGATTTTAACCAAGAGGGTCTCTAGTCGTTCACCCTGGGCGCCAATGTCGGCTTTGCAGGGATGCGTAGCTTTCCTTGACAGAGAGAGCTACATCCCCCCCCCTTTTGCCCACTTGATCACTCCTGTACAGGGTATAGCCGTCTATACCTGTGGCCCAGTCATGGGTGGAGTCCCACCGGGTCTCCATTATCCCAATGACATGGTAATTATTTGTGTTAAGCAAGAGGACAAGTTCCTCGTGTTTATTCCCCAAGCTCTTGGCATTTGTGTACAGGCAGGCAAGTGTCCCTTTGGGGGCCCTTGCCTTGCCTACAGATTGTTCCAGGGCTGGGGCAGGGGTGGGCTCCCTTAAGTGCCTTGGCCTGTTGGCTTTGCAAGGGTTGCTCAGCGGGCCAGCAGTGGCAGTAGTCCCCTCATCCCCTGGCGGCCTTAGTTTAAAGCCCGGTGGGGCAGGTCAGCCAGTCTGCCGGAGAAGAGCCTCCTCCACAGTGGAGAGAGGTGGAGGCCGTCCCTTCCCAGCAGCTCACTGCCTCTCTCACCAAAGGATGGACTGTGGTCATGGAAGCCGAAGCCTTCACGATGAACAGCAGAGAAGGGGTTTATTGTAACAGCGGGAAGCCATGTGGGTCAGGGGCTCCTTGGTCCCTCAGTGCGTGGAGCAGACGCAGGGCTTGGCCCGGGGCTGGGGGAGGAGGCAGGGTCTGGCCCCAGCTCATTTGTGCTTCCTGTAGCTCTCCAGGTGGGCCAGGATCCAGCCAGCTGGGACCAGGAAGGACAGGAACACGCCCAGGCCGATGGCACTCTCCAGGGTGCTAAGCGGGGCCAGGGCTGGGCCTGGGGCGGCAGAGAAGGTGGCATGGGGCAGGTGCGGAGCATGGCGTGGACACGGGCAGCGGCATGGTGACTCCTGGTTGAGTCCCGGTGCCAGAAATGACGGAGAGATAGGCACCACACTAGCCCTCTTCCAATTTTTAGGAACCTCTTCTGAGCGCCATGAGTTCTCAAATATCCTTGCCATTGGTTGTGCTATGATGTCAGCCAACTCTTTTAACACACTTGGGTGAATTCCATCCAGGCCAGCTGACTTGTGGATGTCCAGCCTCTGAAGCTGTTCCCTCACAAGATCTTCACCAATTATAGGCATATAATTGCCCTTACCCTGGTAATCTTGTCTCCTGTCAGGCAGGGTTATCCCTTTGAGCTGGTGGAAAACCAACTCCAAGTAATCATTGAGGAGATCAGCTTTTTCCTGGGTGTTAGTTGTTAGCTGCCCCATTTGGTTTAGCAAGGGTCCGATATTTCCCTTGGTTTTTTTTTTCTGACTTCCCATGTATTTGAAGAAGGACTTTTTATTGTCCTCGATTCCCATAGCCAGTTTGAGCTTGGTTTCAGCCATGGCTTTTCTGGTCTACTCCCTACAGGTACAAGCCAGTGCTGCATAATCCTCATAAGTGCTAGTTCCTGACTTCCATCCCCTATAAGCTTTTCTTTTTAGATTCAGGAGGTCCATGAGTTTCCTATTGAGCCAAGGGGGTCTCCAAGCCCTTTTGCTACCTTTCCTACAGGCCAGAGTGGACCTCCCTTGTGCTTTTAAGATCATGTCCTTAAGAAGCGACCACTCATTGTGGACTCCCCTCCCTGTCAGATCATTGTCTCTTAGGGCCTCAATAACTAACATCCTGAGCTTGTGAAAGTCATCTTTCCCAAAGTTGAGGATTTCTGCATTGCTGACTGATTTACCAGCTTTGTGATGGGATAGGGAAAGTGATCAACTTGTGATCACTGTCACCAAGCTTCCCTTCAATCCTTATGATTATTTCTAATAGCCAGCCTTTATCATAGGCACATAAACAAGTAGACTGCCAAAAGCAATCTTCTAATCTAGAGAAAACCAGATTCTGTGAGCAATGAAAATTTTTTTTTTTGTGCAGGGACTGGGACTCCCCGACCGAGATTCGGGACGGACTCAGGAGAGACTCCGCCGGGCCTAGGGTCAGGGAGGACCGAGTTAGAGAACTTCTGGAGGGGCTGGATGTGTTCAAATCAGCAGGTCCAGATGCTCACCACCCCAGGGCATTGAGGGAATTGGCAGGGGTTATTGCGGGGCCCCTGGCACAGCTTTATGAGCACTCGTGGTGCTCTGGCCAGGTGCCAGATGACTGGAAGAGGGCCAATGTGGTCCCCATCTTCAAAAAAGGGAGGAGGGAGGACCCAGGCAATTATAGGCCCATTAGTCTTACTTCGATCCTGGGGAAGCTCTTCGAGAAGATTATCAAGGAGCACATCTGTGAAGGGCCAGCAGCGGGAATGATGCTTAGGGGCAACCAGCATGGTTTCATTAGGGGCAGGTCCTGTCAGACCAACCTGATTACCTTCTACGATCAGGTCACAAAATCATTGGACACAGGTGTCACGGTGGATGTAGTCTTTCTGGACTTCAGGAAGGCCTTTGACACTGTCTCTCACCCCATTCTCATTAAAAAGCTAGGCGACTGTGGCACTGATGCCTACACAGTCAGATGGATAGCAAATTGGCTGAGGGGCCACACTCAGAGTGGTGGTAGACGGGTCATATTTGACCTGAAGGGATGTGAGCAGTGGAGTCCCTCAGGGCTTGGTCCTTGGGCCCATACTGTTCAATTTCTTTATTAGTGACTTGGATGAGGGGGTGAAAAGCACCCTGTTTAAATTCACGGACGACACCAAGATTTGGGGCGAGGTGGGCACGCTAGAAGGGAGGGACAGGATACAGCTGGACCTGGACAGTTTACAGGGGTGGGCAAATGAGAATAGGATGAGATTCAATACTGACAAGTGCAGGGTGCTACACTTGGGCAGTAAGAACCAGCAGCATACCTATAGGATGGGGAACTCTTCTCGAAAGCACAGTGGCAGAAAGAGATTTTGGAGTCATCATTGATTCCAAGATGAACATGGGCCGCCAATGCGAGGACACAGACAGTAAGGCTAACCACACCTTGTCGTGCATCCACAGATGCATCACAAGCAGGGCCAAGGAGGTGATCCTCCCCCTCTATGCAACACTGGTCAGGCCGCAGTTGGAGTACTGCATCCATTTCTGGGTGCCACACTTCAGGAGGGATGTGGACAGCCTTGAGAGGGTCCAAAGGAAGGCGACTCGCATGATCCAGAGACAGCAGGGCAGACCCTACAAGGAGAGGCTACAGGAGCTTACCCTGCTCAGCCTTCACAAAGAAGGCTGAGAGGGGACCTGGTGGCCATCTATAAACTTACTAGGGGGACCAGCGGGGAACGGGAGAGCCCTTGTTCCCCCAAGCGCCTCCCAGAGTAACAAGGAATAATGGCCATAAGTTGTTAGAGAGTAGGTTCAGACTAGACATTAGAAGGCACTACTTCACAGTCAGGGAGGCTAGGATCTGGAACCAGCTTCCAAGGGAAGTAGTGCTGGCTCCTACCTTGGGGGTCTTTAAGAGGAGGCTTGATGATTACCTAGCTGGGGTCATTTGAGCCCAGTTTTCTCTCCTGCCCAGGGCAGGGGGTCGGACTGGAAGATCTGCAAGGTTCCTTCCGACCCTATATCTATGAATAGTTATGGTTATATTTAGAAACATATAGCTTGATTTAATCATAGAGAACCAAACAAGTATTAAAGAGCCCATGAAAGTTTTAAGAGACTCCAGAGTACCTGATGTGGGTGGAGTGAAGGATTTTTGTTAATGGTTCATGAGCAGGGCTGCTATAAAGTAATGACTTGGGATTGGTGATGAGAACTGCAGGCCATTCCTCAAAGTGCAGATCTACAAAGCTAAGAAGGTCATGATCAAATGCAAGAAGTCGGTACCTGGTATTAAAATAAGACAAAACTGTTAGCATGAAGCACTGTATGTACAAAGGATTCATACAAGCTATTTTTTATTTTATTTTTGTAAAATGAGTAGCAACTAAAACAGCTTTTATCTCTGGTTGCTAGGTATTAAACTAAGACTTTAAAATTCATTTCATTCCAATTATAGAAGCAACTATCACAGTTCCATAATCATGGCTGAATTAAATTTTGCACCTGAAATAGAGATGTACCATTTTATGTATGAAGAATTCAATTACTATTTATTAGGGCTGTGCAAAATTTCACTAGCCGTTCCGTTTCGACACTGTTTCGACTTTTTCAAGGTCGAAACAGCAAAATCTAAATGAAACAAAGGGCGTTGAAACAAAACAAGGCTAGTCGAAATGTTTCGACCATAGTGCTGGGGATGGGAAGTCAGTCCAGCTAGGCTGACTCCCCATCCCTGACTGATCTAGCGAAACATCAAAACAGAGTTGAAACAGCCTTACTGTTTCGACGAAGCAAAACGGAACAGCTGTTTCGAATCAAAATGAAATTCGATACAAAATGCTGTTCCGTCAAAACCTCGAAACTCTAGATGAAATGAAACAGTGCCGTTTCACACAGCCCTACTATTTATACTACTCTAATGCCTAAATACTTGAAATGGTGCTCCAGTACACCAGTGATGGCCCAAGACTCTACTGCACTAAACTTCTGTACAAACACAAATAGCTTCAGCAAAATTAAGCAGATTAAAGACCAGTATACTAACATACTAGATTACATTGATTCCTTGCAACATCTGACACTTTTCAGTGTGCTACTGAGGCTACATTTTCCAGTTAGATTATTTTTATTTCTAAACCATGTGAACACAATAGACCTGGTACAAAGCAATGACAATTCAAACTACTAACAGTGATGCTTTAATTATAAATTGTGCAGAATTTTCAGTTACTGAACACACATTGTTCAGAAATGTAGATTTCCTGTACTCAGTTTCTAAATATGCAGAATAAAGGAAATAAGATTATTAAAAATGTTGCTTTAGGGCTTCATAACTTATGTCAACTGCAAGGGAGGCAGAATTCCCAATATTATAAACAAAAGACATTTTTTAATATTAATCCCATTCCATCGGCTACTAACACTTCCATTGATCTCTCCAGATGGGATGAAAAAGAGAGTCACCACTTAAACTGAATATACAGATATTACCAGGTTTTAATTGTGAGGTTTACTTGCCTCCTATTATCCATCCAGTCTCCCAGCTCCAGTTCCAGAGTACCATGAGAATGCCGACTATGTAGGACTGGCATCAGCCCACCCAATGTATGGAGGTGCCCACATAAATAGGCTGTAGCAGAACTAGTAAAAACAATATCATAATGAATTAATAGTACTCTTACCCTTTATGGGGAAGGAAATAACACCTTAGGATAGCTGCAAACTGATAGGCACTTATATGAAGATAAGGCGAATTTCATTCTGCGATATGCAGGAAAAGAAGAGACATCTCACCTCATTAGCGTTCTTATTCCTGGGGATGGGGAGATGATTGTTGAAGTTGGGTAATGGCCAAACCAGATAGTTTGATTGCTATTATGACTTTCTGCAGCCATTGATGACAACTCTTCCATATGATTCTGAAACAGCAGAGGATTTGAGAAGGGGTCTTATTAGCACACAAGCTACTTGGATCCAAAGGAAAACAATGCAATTTCAGCATTTAAACAAGGAACAGCACTTGTTTAATTTGACTGGTTCAGAAGCCTATGCATACATGTAGTGAATGGCTGCTAACTTCCTTCAGCTTTACAAAATTAAAAATCAAATGTTGGAAAAATAAAGCTATATAGCAATCAAAATATTTCTTCTAGTTGGATAATGGGAAGAACAGTGTAAATAAATTCTATATGAGATTTTAAAAAAATTTTGTAGGGTGTGTTAGGTTGACATCAAGTTGTTTTTCTTAAGTCTGTTTAGGGTTTCCTTTAATTTATTTCTATGATTAAAAAATACAAGCATCAAATCTGGCTATTTTCGGTTTTGCTGGAGGATTTATTATAGCTGTGATGTGTATTCCCAGAGAATATGTACTCTGTGTTCTAATCATATAATTAAAGGGGCAGAGATGCTGAATCTTAACACAATGATCCTCTTTCCAAAACGTTAGTTAATTACCCTTAGTTAGTTAGTTAACCAAATAGCAACCAAAATTCCTTTCATTCTGTTGTTCAGGTTTCAAGTTTGCTCTCATGAGATAATTTCACAGTCCCCAATCATCAGTATCCCAAGTCTTTCAGGATCAAAAAAGACCTCAAATTCTAATGTGAAACAGACATAAAAAACAAAGTCACAAATGGGCATGAATTCATTCTTTTCTTCCTTTGATATTCTTTTTCCTTTTAAACAAAGGGAGAATGTTGTAACATGAATGGAGAGGGAAGGCGTGTGTTATACAAAAAAGGTTAAAATCTAGATGCCAAATCAGGTTAACAAAACAGTGCTTTAGTAGCTTTAACTAATATTTCATTTGTCTTCAGGGATTTGTGTAATTAGGCTATTTTCCCTGTAAGATTATAATTAAAAAGGTTTTGTGTGCAGTTGAATCACCAATAAATATTACAGATTCATTTTTAAAACTCCTGACAGAGTTTAATCTATAACCAAAGCATGTACGTCCATGACCCAGAACTGCCTCTTTTCTCCAGACCTCAGTTTTGTGCAAACATTTGCAAATGACACTTTCCAGACTCTTATTCGTCACCTAATAAGCACACATGCTTAATTTACTGCAGCCAAGGACGAGAGACCACAGTCAGGAGTAAACTGTCTCCACTCACTGATTCATTTTGCCCATCAAGCTACTGCATCCAGCGTTGCTCAGAGTAAACAATTAGAACAATTGTATTGTATTTTGTTCTTCTGTAGCATCTTTCATACAAATACCTCAAAGTGCTTTATAAAACATGATTTAGTCCTAGCATTCCTTTAGGGCAAGTTAGAGAGAAAAGGAAAATGTTATTCATCATTGAATGCAGTTATCTCAAGGGCAGAACATGACATCTGTTTACCAAAGCATAGCAATGGTACATAACATTTTAGGAGAGTAAATGAAAAACAAAATATCCAATTGAACATACCAAGGAAGTTTAGGAAAGTGAAATGTAATTATCCAAATTGGAATGAGACCTAAACATAAGCATTAACATTTCTACTCTTTCAAACATTGCCATAATATCTTTAAAGATATAAGAACCTCACACATTTACCTCACTTGTAAATGATTCAAATTGCTATACAATGATTAAGATGTTGCCATCCCTCACAAAACTCTTACATACAACAAAAATGCAAAACTCTAGAACTCTTGGTTCAGAGACGATATATTTTATTAGACCAACAAAGAAATCACAAAAAATTATTTTTCTGCAAGCTTTCAGGCACATGTGCCCTTCCTCAGGCTCAGGGAAAATTAAAGATGGTAAAAAGTCCCCGTAGGTAGAAAATAAACTTCTTTTTTGCATAGAAAAAGCTGAAGGTAGAAGTCTGTTCTTCTTATGTATAACAGTACTCACATGTTAAACATAACTCATACGGCTGGTGCACTAAGAAAAGGACATAACTAATAAAGACTTAATCTGAAATGCAAAGAATACATCTGCCACACTGAAAAAGGCAGAATTAGGAAGGAAATAAAATTAAAATTATTTTACAGTTCCTAAGGGGCTGAGACCATACACTGAAATACACTACTGCCATCAAAAAGTTTTAGTAACTGAGGGTGGGGAGAACAGGCCACCAGCCCTGGACACTAGCTATTGAGAGGATGCCAGAATGCCCTGCTCCCCTGGAGTCTGCCATGCTGGGAGCAGATCCACCCAGTCTGGCTACAGGAGCCAGGCAGGCACAGGCCCACACCTAGCAGTGTATCTGGGGGGCAGGGGGCAAGTGGGGTGAGCAGAATGGTGCTCCTCCTACCTCAGAAATCTTTGCCACACTAGGAGCAGCCCTGCACCCAATAGCATATTGTGGGGGGAAAATCGAATGGGACACCCCTGGGAGGCTCCCAGGGAGCCTGTGCCAGGAGGCTGCTGCCACCTGAGCAACAGTATCAGCGGCGGGTAAGATTGTGCCCTGCCACCTTTCCCTTTTTCACCCCTCCACCCCTGCCCTCCATCTCTACTCGTCAGCATAGCCTGCCCCCATTCCCAAGGGCTGCAGGAATTTGCTATGTGTCTGCTTGAGTCTTAATCTACCATTTTAATGTTGGAATACTGGATTATTTCTTGGGAGAAAAAACATAAGCTACACTGGTCTCTAATGAGGGAGGAGAAATAGCCACATTTGTTTTCCTTGAGATAAATCATAATTTTAAAATACAAGGATTCTCTTCTGTAGAAAGAAAGGAGTCTGAAAATTATAAAGACAAACCTCACCTGTCAGATAAAAGCAAACAAACAGACCTACATATTACAAGAAATATCACAGACTGCAAACTGGAATGCAAAGACAGTACCGTGTTAAGGATCCCAAAGAAATTGTAGGGTCTTTTGGGACCTGGGCTGAGGGTGGCATCCAAACAGATGAATGAGTAGTTCCCAAAAGGGGTACTGTGGATATAATGGAAAGAGCCATCTTTACGCCAGCCAGAATACTTCCTGCCAAAATAAGATACACATATTGCAGAGTTAGGAAAGTTAAAAACAATGGCAAAAGGTTAAGCATATAGAACAAATGCAAAATTTTTCACTAGATTTGATCTTTGCCTTCCTATTGAAGGTCTACTCTTAAAAAGCAAGGGCACTGAAAGGTCTGTACTTTAAGGGAACACACCTGGTATGTGGGACATCATGTATCAGGACAAACCATGTTAACATGAAAATGTTTACAAGAAAGGTCAGAATAGGTAATGCTTCCTGTGCAAAAATGGTACAAATGACAGCAGGACCATGACAACACAAGGCAAGTGGCTTAGCAGGACTGCCTGAAACCCTAATTAAAGGAGACCTGCAAAGGATAAAAGGTGGACTTATGTCCTGGGTTTAATTTTGATGTTTAAAGGAAACTTGAAATGGGATTTTTTTATTTTTTTTTTGCTTACTTCTTCTAAAATGTCAGGAATATTGAGTCCTCTCGTCCCTGTTATGCTAAAGGTCTCTGACAAAGTATAACGTTTTTCTGACAAACTAATTAGGCGTGGTACTGAACTGAATTGAACTTACAGGCTGGAAAGGCGGGAAGAACAAAATAGGATGCAGTTCAACAAAGATAAGTGCAGAGTGCTGCCCCTAAGGAGAAGAAATCACCAACACACATACAGATTGGGGGATGACCTTCTAAGCAGCACAGCAGCAGAAAGGGATCTCCGAGTCACAGTTGACTCAAAGATGAACATGAGTCGACAATGCGACAAAGTGATCAGTAGAGCTAACCGCACTCTATCATGCATTAACAGGTGCATCACGAACAGGTCTAAGGAGGTGATACTCCCCCTCTATGCAGCATTGGTAAGGTCGCAGCAGGAGTACTGTGTCCAGTTTTGGGTGCCGCACTTCAAGAGGGATGTGAATAACCTTGACAGGGTCCAAAGAAGGGCCACTCGTATGGTTAGAGCCCTGCAGGAGAGGTCCTACAAGGAGAGATTGAGGGACCTGGATCTCTTCAGCCTCTGCAAGAGAAGGCTGAGAGGGGATCTGGTAGCCATCTACAAATTCATCAGGGAGGGGTGGAGGCAGTAAAGAATAGGAGATACTCTGTTTACCAAGCCACCCCTTGGAGTACCGGCCACAAACTGACAGACAGCAGATTCAGATTAGACATTAGAAAGAACTTCTTTATGGTAAGAGTTACCAGAATCTGGAATTGGCTTGCAAGGGAGGTGGTGCTCTCCCCTACCTTGGAGGTTTTTAAGAGGACACTGGACAAACACCTGACTGGGGTCATCTGACACGAGCATTCTTTCCTGCCCAGGGGCAGGGGGTCAGACTTGATGATCTTCTGAGGTCCCTTTCAACCCTAGAAATCTATTAAATCTATGAAAGGGTAGGATACTAAGTCTATAATGAAGGACTTTTCAAGACAAAAACAAAATGTTACACTACACAAAAACTTTCATGTAATGCAAAATACGATTTCCTCTTGCAATTATATTTCACTTTCTTGGTACCTGAGATATCATGACCCTTCAAGTTCTTTACTCACCGAGAATCTAAGGACCCCCCCACACCCCGAATTTCTGATACAAAACAGCAATTTTAACCTTCTAAGGCCTTCTTGAAAGCTAAGGAAACAAACATAGTTGGTGTCCCTTTGCAATATCAATTACTTTGTTTTAAAATAAATGTATTTTGAAGACGGATTTTTAAATGAAGGAAACAAATTGTTTAGTTCTGTTATTCCTCCTTAAGCTTTGTAATACCTTCTTTTGACATAAAGGAATGAGGTAATTATTTTTTTTTTCTAGATTACAGATGTCCTGAACACTGAACTTTGTCAAGCTCTAAAATGAATAAAAAGATTGGTAAAAACACTCTTTTCCTCTTACTACAATCAACAACCCCATAACAAAACAAACAGAAGTCATGGATCCTATGCATGCCGTTCTCAAAATGATATACCTGATCCAATGCCCCAAATGGCTTCATGGCAACTCTGTGGGTGAAACCAAACAGCACCAGAATGAACTCTCACAGAAAAAATAAAGGACAGCAACACACATACACCAGAAGAGGAGGTGAGCAGCCAACAGCAGCAAAAGAACAGGTTAGGGACTATTTAGAAAAGCTGGATGTGTACAAGTCCATGGGGCCAGATGGGATGCACTCAAGGGTGCTGAGGGAGTTGGCTGATGTGATTGCAGAACTTCTGACCATCATCTTTGAAAACTCATGGCAATTGGGAGAGATCCTGGACAACTGTAAAAGGGAAAATATAGTGCCCATCTTTAAGAAATGGAAGGAGGAGGATCTGGGGAACTACAGACTGGTCAGCCTCACCTCAGTCCCTAAAAAATCATGGAGCAGGTTCTCAAGGAATCCATTTCTAAGTACTTGGAGAAGAAGGTGATTATGATTAGGAACAGTCAGCATGGATTCACCAAAGGCAAGTCATGCCTGACCAATGTGATTGCCTTCTGTGATGAGATGACTGGCCCTGTGGATGTAGGGAGACCAGTGGATGTGATATACCTTAACTTAGGAAGGCTTTTGATACAGTCTCCCACAACATTCTTGCAGGCAAGCTAAGGAAGTACGGATTGGATGAATGGACTGTAAGGTAGACAGAAAACTGGCTGGATCATTGGGTTCAGAAGGTAGTAGCGAATGGTTCAATGTCTAACTGGCAGTTGGTATCAAGTGGAGTGCCCCAGGGGTTGGTCCTGGTGCCAGTTTTGTTCAAGATTTTCATCAGTGACCTGGAAGATGGCACAGAGTGCACCTTCAGCAACTTTGCAGGTAACACCAAGGTGGGGGGAGTAGTAGATATTTCCCACAGAAGAGCCACTCCCTTTCTGACCTTACTATCCTCACGCTCATGGGAAATCTACTTAAATCCTTTAAAAGGTGAACTTTGGAACAAAAATTCATAAACTGGCTGGACCCTTTTACAACTGTTTTTTTACAATGCTTTTTGGCTTTTACTGCTCAGACCTGATGTAGAACATCTTGCATTCAAAAGCTTGTCTAACTCCATCCCAACTATGCAGCTGGTTCAGTAAAAGATATCACCCTAAAAAATCCTTGCCCCTCACACTCTTCCTGAAGGAGACTCTACACCTAGAACAGATTTTATGCGCAGACTCCCTGTACAGACACAGGGATTGAACCTTCCAACCAATGGTATTTATGAAAGTTGTTGAAATAAAAAAAATGTAAAATTGATTGTGCAAAATACTAAGATTAGCTGAGGTTTTTGTTTTTAATGTGAGCATTTTCTAAGCAGAACATAAAATGTTAATCAATTCAAATAAGAAATGTGATTTGATCTGTTCAGTTATAACAATCTAAAACAGTTTCTATCATTAAGAATTTACCAATTTAACTATAAATTGTCCGAAAGTTAGAGAAAAAAATACCACCTTATAAATAAGATTACTGAGCATGAATCAGCACCAGTCTGAATACCCATTCTCCAACACCACATAGGAAATTTTATGAAATGGTGTTTTTTCTGAAGCAGAGCCATATCGTTGTTCCTTTAATGAAGCAACACCTCAAGAATTGCAACCCCCCCTGCCAAACCCCC
>NW_005842641.1:374335-376477 GCF_000455745.1 Alligator sinensis
CCCCAAAAAAACAGACCCTGGAAGCTCAGTTTCACCATCCCAAGCAGGCTGTTTTCACTCCCACTGAAAGTATGGTGAACAGATTTGAGTCTAACAGTGCAGAGAAACAAAACAGTCACCCCAGTCCTTCAGTTAAAAGATAAAAATATTATATCACATCATTTTGACAAACTGTGCATTTTACGTACAATTCCTGCCTTCTGCATTAACATATGACAACTAGCATGGAATGTTAAGAAAAAAATCTATGCCATTTTCCCCTTGTCTATGCTCTTACATTGTACAAGTGATGATACCCTAACAGAGGCAAAGAATTATATCTTTTGTCTAAGAAATGTATAGGAGCATGACAGCAGTGTCTCCTCCTGTCCCAGGCAAAAGAACTATTGTACTTTTGCCAGTCTGACTTGGAAAAAAAATGCCTCCACAGCCATCCATTCTACTCTGCTATCTCCAATGTTCTCCATCCTCATGAAGGATTTCCTGGATATTTCCTTAATATATTATTCTTCACTTGGACATTTGATTAATACACTTGATCCAACAATACAGACTCTGCCTTTCTGTAATGCTTAACAGCTTTTAAGGGATTTTACTGTAATTTACCAGTCTTATACAAGAGATATCATGACTCCTATTGCATCAGTTTTAAGACCTGCCACAACAGCAAGAAAATAAATAAAATATTTACAGAACTTTTTTTTATAAATAAGAGTCATTTTAGTTTAGAAGTGGAAGATTTTTTACCTGAAAACACGATGTTCAGCGAGTGATCGCTTGAAATTTAAAAAAAATCCCTTGTGTTAGTCTAATGATAAAGAATTCAGAAGGGTATACAGAATGTGGACCAAAATCAACACTGGTGCAAACAGATTCAATTCTGCTAAAGTTATAGGAGGATTTGCTTTAGCTATATGTTGCCATATTAAACTTGTCACTAAATAGACAAAATCCCAAAAAATATAAATTGGACTATGAAAAAGTGATTTATAAAACAAGCAGTCATCTCAAATTTAAGGCGAGTGCAGTACTGTAGGACATCAGCACTTGAATAATTCAGCCATCATTGCAAAGTGGCTGAGTTGCGCTGAAGTAAAACCTTCACTTCTGCAGTCAAACTGTGACAGATGGATGGAAACAAAATGGAAAACAAATAGAAAAACACCACTACACTTGGGGAAGTTGTTTTTTGTGTTTGGATGAGGGTGGATGGGGAGGGATTTAGGGGTAACACTTTAGGCTCATTCTGTGGTGAAGACATAAACAAAGGGTTGGCTGAATTAGTACTCAAACATACATGTCCTTCACATCTCATGCCTACCAATGGATTGTTGCAATCCTTCAAACTAAGTCTATTCCATCTCGGAGGAAAGGCAGCAAGAGGGCACAGCAGCCCCCCTGGCTCTCCAGGGACCTAGCAGACCTCCTGAGGCTAAAAAGAAAGGCCTACAAAGGATGGAGGATGGGAGTCGCCTCCAAGCAGGATTATTCTGCACTGGTCCGGTCCTGTAGGGAGCAGACCAGGAAAGCCAAGCCTACAACTGAACTCCAACTAGCTTTGAGCATCAAGGACAATAAAAAGTCCTTTTTCAGATATGTGGGGAGCCCTGAAGGAACATCTTGAGAAGCTGGATACCTTCAAGTCAGCTGGCCCTGACAATCTTCCCCCCAGGGTACTCAAGGAGCTGGCGAGCATCATAGCCCAGCCTCTAGCACGGATCTTTGAAAACTCTTGGTGCTCTGGTGTAGTGCCCGAAGACTGGAAGAAGGCCAATGTGGTGCCTATCTTCAAGAAAGGGAGGAAAGTGGATCCAGCTAACTATAGGCCCATCAGCCTGACTTCTATCCCGGGGAAGATCTTAGAAAAGTTTATTAAAGAGGCCATCCTTAATGGACTGGCCGACGCCAACATCTTAAGGGATAGCCAGCACGGGTTTGTTGCGGGTAGGTCTTGCTTGACCAATCTCATTTCCTTCTACGACCAGGTGACCTATCACCTGGACAAGGGAGAAGAGATTGATGTCATATATCCTGACTTCAAAAAAGCCTTCGATTTGGTTTCCCATGATCACCTCTTGGAGAAACTGGCCAATTGTCGCCTTGGGTCCTCCACGATCCACTGGCTGGAAAATTGGCTCCAGG
>NW_005842641.1:377175-378430 GCF_000455745.1 Alligator sinensis
CTCAAGCAAATCTCGGGACGTCATTCTCCCCCTGTACTCGGCCTTAGTGAGGCCGGAGCTGGAGTACTGTGTCCAGTTTTGGGCTCCACAATTCAAAAAGGATGTGGAGAAGCTTGAGAGAGTCCAGAGAAGAGCCACGTGCATGATCAGAGGTCAGGGAAGCAGACCCTACGATGACAGGCTGAGAGCCCTGGGGCTCTTTAGCCTGGAAAAGCGCAGGCTCAGGGGTGATCTGATGGCCACCTACAAGTTTATCAGGGGTGACCACCAGTATCTGGGGGAACGTTTGTTCACCAGAGCGCCCCAAGGGATGACGACTAGGTCGAATGGTCATAAACTACTACAAGACCGTTTCAGGCTGGACATAAGGAAGAATTTCTTTACTGTCCGAGCCCCCAAGGTCTGGAACAGCCTGCCACCGGAGGTGGTTCAAGCGCCCACATTGAACACCTTCAAGAGCAAACTGGATGCTCATCTTGCTGGGATCCTATGAACCCAGCTGACTTCCTGCCCTTTGGGCAGGGGGCTGGACTCGATGATCTTCTGAGGTCCCTTCCAGCCCTAATGTCTATGAAATCTATGAAATATGGATAGAGAAAGAGGTTTATCTGTCTTTTATAGGGGGGTTAGGCATTCCTCATCCATTCTGCTTCAGTCTTTAGGATTTTTTTCCTTAGGAATTTCTGTCTGCCCCTCTCCTCTGTGCTCACTTCTTCTTACCAGTCCCTTTTTTAATTTTCTAAAATTTATTCAGAGGTGATAAACTAGTTCAGCTCAGTCTCCTCATGTAGATATAAAGTATTACTAAAGATGCAAAGTGGAACCTCAGAATATGAGATTACAAAAGAATCCTTCTAAGACGATGGCATTTCAGAAACATGTCACTGAGATGATTTAAGAGAGAAGAAAGACATGATGCATTGAGCATGTGTAGTAAAAGATGAATTACAACAGACACAGCTACAAACCAGAGGGTAGTGGAAGATTACTAAGGGGGCAACAAACTTTCCACACACTGAATCAGCCCATTCCAAGAGTAGCAAGCAACAGAGGACAACTGGAAAACTAAACCCAACATGGCTTTAAGCTCTGGAAAAGTCAGCCAGAAGGTGTATACATGAAAAAGGCTATGAAAAGAATGTTCTACCATTTAATTAACTTTCGACTTTTGAGTTTAGCATGGTATACTAAAGTACCTGTAGTAATTTTGGGCACTCTTTAGGTGTGGAATGTTGAATGAATCTGCAGGGAAAGA
>NW_005842641.1:378461-380624 GCF_000455745.1 Alligator sinensis
ATTATGAATTAAAATTCCAAATAAACCATCTGGAGCTCCAAGTCTTCTTTTAGTCCATGGTTGGGACAGGACAGGTTCTGCAAGCCATGGCAGGCTGTACATACTATAAACAACAATTATCTTTGCATCTTGCTGTTTGCATATGAACTCATCAGAACCACAGGCTGCTTTTAACTGTGCATATGTAAATATCAGGAGATACCCCTCTGACAAACTCATAAACCATCAAGCTGTATAACAAGGTAACTTTGCACTCGCCTATTGCAAAGATGTGACTTCACATCCTGTTTAGTGTATCAGCAAACCCTCCTTTAATTTGCATGCAAGCACAATGGTAGTCCCTGCCACACAAAGAAGCTTTCTACACCCACGAGCATCTGCTTCTTTGCCAGTTATATAGATCTCTCCTCCTCCAAGCCACATGGAGGATGGACTGAAGATTTTGGCTTAGCTCACTTTCTCTAGGTGTTAAGGATAAAGTAGATAAGTGAAGGTTTCAGCAGTCCCCTGAACTTATTCCCTACATGGGAAAGCTCTTCAGTATTTTTTCCTATTAGAGAAAAAGTGTGCATCTACACTACTTTTTTAGAGAGATGCACCAATATATAGGTGCCATATCGGATCAGCACTGATAACAGGAAAATTAACATTTTCAGCTATTGGATTTTTATGCCGGGTGTAGCTGATAATATTAACCAATAAATATAATATGCCTTCTGGCAGGGGTACCTGGACACCACCTGCATGTGTGCAGCTACACACATAGACATGGCCAGGAATGCAGCTGGGCAGCGTGGAGAGCAGCACTGCAGGTAAGTCTGGAGGGAAAGGGGTGTGGGGGAGGGAAGGGACATGGGGTGGGGGCAGATTGGGGCCCCCACGATAAGGGAGGTAGTGAGGCAGGGGCTGGGGGTACTGCCCAGCCCAGGCAGTGAATGGGACCTCAGGGCCAGGGCAGGGAGTGGGACAGAGCCGTGGGCAGCTCATCCAGGGGATGTGGAGGGGGGTGGTGGCTCCCCACTGCTGCACACACCCCTGGGGGAGGCATGGTGGGGCACGTACCCCCCCCCCCCCAATTTGTGTATGGGGTGGATGCAGGCTGCCTGCTGTGGGCTCAGGGCTTCTGCCCTGCTGCCTTTGCCCCAGAAGCTATATGCTGGCTGTGTGTTCCCTGCCTACCTGGCAGCAGTGGCAGCAAGTTGTACCTCCCACTGCTGGGTGGGCAGGGGCGCATGGCCAGTGTGTGGCTCCCAGGGTAAAGACAGCAGGGCGGAGAGCCCCAAGCCCATAGAGAGCAGCCTATATCCACCCTCACCCCACTCAGCTCCACTCCTAAAAGCATCCCTGCGCTTAAAAATAGCGGCAACAGTGCTTGAACTAAAGCTCATTTGGTGAAATTTAGTTCAGGAGTCCCCACTACCATTTTTAAATGCTGGGACACTGATCCCCTGGATGAGCCATCTGCAGCTCTGTCTCACTCTCTGCCCCAGCCCTGGGATCCCATTCACTGCCCTGGTGGGGCAGCACTTCCAGCCCCTGCCCCACTTCCTTCCTAACCGTGGGGGCCTTGATCTGCCCCTCCCCTTCCCTCCTATCCCCAATGCCCCTTCCCTTCCACAGACTTAGCTGCAGGGAACTGCTCTCCACACTGCCTGGCTGTGCTCTTGTAAATCGGTTATTATCAGATCAGTATCAGCCAAGGTGCCTGGTGAATAATTGGCTATTGGTATCAGCTGCTGGCACGGATCTTTAAAAACTCCTGGCGCTCTGGTGTAGTGCCCGAAGACTGGAAGAAGGCCAATGTGGTGCCTATCTTCAAGAAAGGGAGGAAAGTGGATCCGGCAAACTATAGGCCCATCAGCCTGACTTCTATCCCGGGGAAGATCTTAGCAAAGTTTATTAAAGAGGCCATCCTTAATGGACTGGCTGACGCCAACATCCTGAGGGATAGCTAGCATGGGTTTGTTGTGGATAGGTCTTGCTTGACCAATCTCATTTCCTTCTACGACCAGGTGACCTATCACCTGGACAAGGGAGAAGAGATTGATGACATATATCTTGACTTCAAAAAGCCTTCCATCTGGTATCCCATGATCACCTCTTGGCAAAACTGGCCAACTGTGGCCTCGGGTCCACCACGATCCACTGGCTGGGGAATTGGTG
>NW_005842641.1:380956-382965 GCF_000455745.1 Alligator sinensis
ATCCATAGATGCTTCTCAAGCAAATCCTGGGACATCATTCTCCCCTTGTACTCGGCCTCGGTGAGGCCGCAGCTGGAGTACTGCGTCCAGTTTTGGGCTCCACAATTCAAAAAAGGATGTGGAGAAGCTTGAGAGAGTCCAGAGAAGAGCCACGCGCATGATCAGAGGTCAGGAAAACAGACCTTTCGATGACAGGCTGAGAGCCATGGGGCTCTTTAGCCTGGAAAAGTGCAGGCTCAGGGGTGATCTGATGGCCACTTATAAGTTCATCAGGGGTGACCACCAGCATCTGGGGGGAATGTTTGTTTACCAGAGCGCCCCAAGGGATGACAAGGTCGAACAGTTACAAACTACTGCAAGACCAATTCAGGCTGAACATAAGGAAGAATTTCTTTATTGTCCGAGCCCCCAAGGTCTGGAATAGCCTGCCACCGGAGGTGGTTCAAGCACCTATACTGAACACCTTCAAGAGTAAATTGGATGCTTATCTTGCTGGGATCCTATGACTCCAGCTGACTTCCTGCCCTTCAGGCAGGGGGCTGGACTCGATGATCTTCCTAGGTCCCTTCCAGCCCTAATGTCTATGAAATCTATGAAGAAAATCTTTTCAGTAAACCCCTACTTTTTTATGCTACCCTAAGCAAATTCCCAAGTTAATCACTGCATTCACAAGGGCCTTTTTTAAGCACAGGATTTTGGGTAAACATTGTATCATGTAGTGTCCTTCCGCTAATCTCAATAGGTTCCGGAATTTTTTTCATGGCGACTGTTGGAACATTTACCAGAGCTTATGGAATTCTGGAACTTGTGATCAAATTAACAAATTCTTATGATTCTCTTCCTGGTATTGAAGAATCTATCTGGGCTTAACCATTCAACATCATTTTCAAATCAACAGACAGCACAGAGGAAACAGTGCACAGTCCTGTGATCCTGACAGTTATTAATATGAATAACATGCTCAAGTCTTACTGACTGAAGCCATCTGGCTTTGGATGAACTATAGGATGGATGCCCATACATTTGAGCTGAAGCTATACAGAGAGCTGACTTGTGGACTGTGTTTGATATCCCTGGTTTAAGAGGTATGCCCCAAGTTATGCAAATACTTGCTAGTCAAAGGCAAGAAATGAGAGACCCTATCCTTTTGTTTGCTAAAAGCTCAATCTTTAAACCAATGTAGGAGGAGACATTACCATTAAGGTGGATCCTCAGATGGCAAAACTTCAAAGCGTTAGACCGGGGCGGGCAATTATTTTGGGCAGAGGGCCGCTTACTTAGTTTTGGCAAGCTGTCGAGGGCCGCACGGTTAGCCCTGCCCCTTGACAGGTGCTCTGCCCTCTGGCCACCATCTTGGGACCAATGTCCCAGGGCCAGCACCGGTGGAGCCCAGAGAGGGGCACATGCTGGCAGGGGTCTGTGCAGCCTGGTTGGGTTCCACCAGCAGGGAGAGGGGGGAGCTGTCCCGGCTCCATAGAGCCCCTGCCGGCCAGGGCCCTGTAGTCCTGCCACCCTGCTCTGGGCACCACCGGCACTGGCCCCGGGACACCAGTGTGGGTCCCGTGCACCCGCTCACTCCCAGTGTCCCCCAGCCCCGCGGTACAGGTAGGGGGCAGTGTGCAGCTCCAACACCCTGCTCCACGGCAGGGAACGAGCTGGTGCTGAGCCCGGGGAAAAGCGGCCCCTCCCCTGCCGTGACAGGTGCTCCCTGCTGCAGCCACTTGCAGCCTGAGCGGGGCTGTCCTGAGCAGGCACAAGCAGGAGCCGGGGTAGAGAGGCAGCAGATGTTTGCAGCTGGCCCAGGTTCTGGGTAGCTGATAACAGCTACAGAGCCTGGGCTGGGGGGCAGTGGCACAAGCAGGGCACCCTGACATGTACCCCCTCCCCTCATTTTGTTTTGAGCAGGCACAGGCAGCCCCAGGCGGGGCGCAAGTGGCTGCAGCACGGGGTGCTGGCCACAGGGCGGGAGAGGGGGCGCTCTTCCCCCCCACACCCCGCCCCCACCTGTA
>NW_005842641.1:383099-392510 GCF_000455745.1 Alligator sinensis
TGGGGGCGGCAGCCACAGCTGCTGCTGTTGAGGCACAGCCCCAGAGGGTGAGCCTGGAGCCGGCGCGGGGCCCAGGCTGGCAGCAGGGGCAGGTTACAAGCTGGTGCTGAGCATGGGGGGGAAAAGCAGACCCTTGCCCACCTCGTGGCTGGTGCCCTGCACTGCAGTCACTTGCAGCCCACATGGGACTGCCTGTGCCTGTTCAGAACAGCCCCATGCAGGCTGCGAGCAGCTGCAGCAAGGAGCACCAGCCACAGGGCAGGGGAAGGGCCACTTTTCCCCCATGCTCCTTCCCTACCAGGGTCCCCACGTCCCCCCCACTTACCCGAGGTTCCCACGCCAGTGTCTCAGGCCACTGAGTGTCTGAAGCCCCTGCTGGGGCTTCTGGCTGGGGGGGGGCAGGGCTGGGCAGCAGCCCACTGGGTTCCCTTGGGTCCTACTGCCCCTGGTTCCTGTTATTTGTTACAGGAACCAAAGACAGAGAAATATTAATTTTCTAAATTTTTTAGGGGCCCCGTGGGCCTTATTTTGCCCACCCCTGTGTTAGACCCTGCACCAGTGCATTAATGAGTATTCACATCCTAAAAAGCCTTCACTTTAATTTGACTAGATAGAGATTTCATGATCTTAAGGGAAGTAACACGCTGCTTCATTTAAACTATTAGTTCCTCAGTTCTTACCATGATTCCCCTTAATATCAATCCACTTGGTTTTTTCCATGACCCGTGACCTCTTCAAGACTGACTGGTAAGTATGCCACTCTACCTCAATCTGCTCAGATCCCAACTTGTCCTTTGTTTTGGCATCTGTCAAGTCACCTGTAAACGCATGAAGCAAAGACTGAATGAGAGACTACATTTTATGCAGCTTGCACAAAAATAATATACAGTGCATGCATGCAGGTTATTCCTTATACTCTAAATCAGGGGTTGGCAACCTGGTTTTCCATCTGTTGGCTAGATCTGGCCCAGAGCCGGGAGGGTTCAGTAGTGGACGACTTCACCTGTTCTGTGCTGTGATGCTGCCAGGGGCTTCAGTCATGGAGGGACTTTCACCACACTGCAGCAGGGAAAAGTGATGGTGGTAGTGGCTGGGTCCTAGTGGCAGCACACATCAGCCCCAAGTTGGGTCATTCTGGCCTGCAGGTGGAAAAAAATCTCTCTGCAGCTCTGAATGATCACAGGCCTTCTCTGAATGTATAGTGGAAATATCCGCCATTTGTAAGAGCTTCCTCTGGGAATCTCTTGAAGGCTCTCTGTTAAAGTTTAGGTAGTCTACGGGACTATAGTCCATCTTCTGTTAATATAATGTCAGCACATTGCTAATCCCATATACATGGCTTAAGCAGAAAAAGTTTTTACAAGTATCCATTATACCTTGAAAACACCGAGGGGTCAACTTGTTACTTGCAGTACTAGATTTCCTAGGATAGTCATTCAACTGACATTGGTAATGTCAGCTTTAATTATAATTTAAGTTTTCCTTTTTTTTCTTGCCAATATTTGAGTTTTATGTCCATTAGGAATTTAATGCTTACTCATTTACTGATGCACATTGTTTAACTATCTACAAACAAATTAAGATACTTCTGAATCACTGTATTTACCTGAATCCAAGGCAACTTAAAATTTAAGATAACCTCCAATACTTAGATTCTATACATGGAAAGTTATAAATTAGTTATAATTTTCCATGTATAGAATCTAATTACTGGGGGTTGTTTTAAAAATTGTCCTCCCCACTGCTGTGGCAGGGAAAGCAGAGGCAGAGGGCGAGGAACCAGACCCTTGCTCCTCACCCCCCTGCCTCTAGCCCTCCCCCTATGCCTGTGTTTGCTCCCCCCACTCCCCATTCCTGTGTCTTCTGTGGCAGCTCTGGCTTTAGCTCTGGGGCAGTCAACAGTGGCAGCCCAGGGCTCAGCACAGACAAAGTACCTGGCAAGGTAGAAACAGCAGCGGCAGCTTCAGACCTGGCCAGGTCAGAGCGGGGAGCGGGAGCAGGGGGGCAGAGATGGAGCTGAAGGTAAGCAGTGGGGTGCGGTGGGGTAGTTAGTAAGTGGCTGGAGGGCAGATGGGGGTAGGAAAGCAATGTGGTCACCTCTGTGCAATGGAGGTGCAGTGCACAATCTCCCCTGCGTATCGCCCCCACCCCGCAGGGTCTCCCTTGCGTGCCCCGCATCATGAGCCTCTTCCCTCACCACACAACCTACCCCAGCCTAAGGCAGGTAGCAGTTCAGCTCTGGCTTCAATCCTGACTCAGATCCAAAGCTGAGCTGGCATCTGCCCCAGGCTGGTACTCAGATCTAAGAGGAGGGTTTTTTTCCCCTCTGCATTGATTGAGGGAAAAAACCCTGTCTTGGAATTGAGTAAATACGGTACTATAATTTAACCTAAAAGCCATTTAGGAAGCATGCTTGCTCAGTAGATGACAGCATGAACTCCAGTCAATGATAGGTTCTCTACTACAGAGAACCTTGCCCCCTTCCCATCTAGAGTCCAGCATACAGCAATTACAACAAGGTTGTTTCAGATTACTTGGTAAATTCTGATCCATTTTGATAGCTGTGCCAGAACAGTGAAAACAGCTTATGTCATCTGTCTTGACATGCCATATGGTAAAAAAAGCATGAGCAGCAAAATCTCATAAAGATTAGTTCTTGCAGCTACATAGGTTTTTTTTATATAAATGAATAGGGGTTATAAACAACTGACAGTTTGGAGATAAGAACAGCTTGCTTTAAGTGACAGGTGAAATTAGTTGTACTTCAAGCTAAGCATTCCACATCTCAGACAAAAAACATGATTGGCAATCATAGCTGGAGGGACCAGAATAGCAAGGGTTGCCGTTGATCAGGTTTGAGGCACACTGACATAACTTTAAGGAATTTTTTAAAGACATGATACAGATGCACCCCCTTGCTGTACTACATGGTGCTAAGCACTTACTCTCACTAACCTTCCAGTTTTACCTCCAAAATACAGTTTAATTTAATACTGATTTTGCTGGGGCTAGTACTGTATCTTTTTGTGGGGCTAACAAGATACCCCTTTGCTCTAGTTTCACTCTTATTACTTACAAAGCCCTAAAGCTTTGGCTTCTTTGTTTGAATCTAGAAAGAGCTTTTTTCAGAGAACTGCCAAAGGAGGGGGCAACACATCTGATTTCTGGACTGCTTACCTGTTACTAGAACAAGTGCTGGTTGAATTATATTAATTGTTTCAGAACAGAACTTCTCAAAATCAAGAACTCGCTTGGGATCCTGAAACCTACTGATATGAATATCAGACACCTGTAGGGAGAAGATATTTGATTTGTTATATAGTGATGTAATGTGCAGCATATTGAGAGAGATAATTGACTGATAGCTGTGAATTGTTCTACCAAGCAAGTACAGCCAAAAACTAACAGTAGTTAGTTTTAAATTGAATATCCATCAGCTAAAGGATCTCTCAATAAAAAACCCATCCCCAATATGTACACACAAATAACCATACCCATACCCCCGGCTTTCCATTTATCTTCACAACAACAAACATAGTTATTAACAAAGCTAAAGAGTGTGTGGGATTGGCTCCACATGGCTTTGTGGATGTGAAGGCTGCCCAAGACCAGGTAGCACACTGCTTGCATGTGGAAGATAAGAATTTGTATTATGTAGTGTTTGTTGTGGTTCGGTAGCTGGTCCAAGACAGTCAGTTCCACATTAGAAAATTAACATAGGTCAAACTGAAAAAAAAAGACCAGACAATGCAACTTGAACTGCTTAGGATAAGTCTGAGCAAAGGCCTTATAATGTCTTTACATCAGACAACATATGACAACATAAGCTGAAAAGTTAAGGGGCCTTGGTTCAATTTCTAAATACCACCACAAGAAAAACAAAAACAATGGCCCTTAGTGGTCATTTACCCATAATGTATGGGCAAATGATCAGTATTCAAAAGCTTTATATAGAAGTTTGCACAGTACCTATGAAGAATATACATTTTTCCTAAGAATTCCTAAAGCAGCCTAAAGGATTAAATCATGACTTTTAGACCATTTGAAGGAAGACTGCAATTAAAAGAATTCTTCAGGGCATTTTTCCACTGAACTCTATACTAAAGAAATGTTTTAGGGGTATAGGTTGTAGCCATATTGATCTAAGGACATACACAGACAAGGCTCTTTGGGTAAATCCAATATCTTTTATTAGACCAACTCAAATACTTGGAAAAATTCTTCTTAGCAAGCTTTCAGGCACAAACGTACTTCGTCAGGCTGAGGAAGTGTCTGTAGAAGAGCGCAGACAGACTCTCTCAGCCTGATGAAGGGTGTTTGTGCCGAAAAGCTTGCTAAGAAGAATTTTTCCAACTATCTGAGTTGGTCTAATAAAAGATATCAGATCTACCAGAAATGTGTAATTTATTTGTGTAGTGTTGTTTATAAGTTGTATTAATGATAGGGACCTCCCACTGTAAATTACTATGCTCCTTGTTTACTCAATGAGGATATGCATAAGCATAACTTAGTCACTGACAAATATTGAAACCCTATTTAAAATGAGATCTATTAGACCCTGTTTCAGTAACTGCTATCTAACACTGGAGAAATTACACTGGATTTGCAATTCACCCATTTGTACAACTAAACAACATGATTTAAAACTGCTAAAAATAAATTGCAGGGTTGTGTGTTGTGATGGTTGTGTGTATTTAGATCAGAAATTAAAGTCATGCTACAAAGCTTTTCTCTCTCTCTCTCTCTAGTCTTGCTAGCAGCAAAGGTGGTAAGAAAACTGCTATCAGTAAAATGGAAACTAATTTACTGGAAAAATTAAAGGTGCATAGTGATTAGTGTTAGTCCTTTCTTAAAACAGACTACGGTGAGCCTGGCTTTTTCTGCATGCATTCTTTACTTTATTTACATACTGCAATACTGCCTTGTGGTAAGAAAAGCACACAAAAGTTCCTATTCTGCAAAATGCTTTCATTTTTTCAAGAACGTTTTTCCATTGTACGTTGGATCAGCAGAGTCTGCAGAAATGAAACCCTCAACAATCTCAAGATGGCTAACAGCTGGGTGATAAAGGTTCACCTGGGATTTGAGACCCAGTTTCAAATCCCACCCCTGTCTAAAATGGAGACTTGAAGTTCAGCCTCCTCTACCCAGGTAAACCCCTTCATTACTGGGCTACTGACTATTCTGGGGTTGCACGTCTTCAATACTGCCAAGAAAAGTGTTTTGCTCACAAAATAGTAACAGTAGCAGACTCCGGCAAGGATTTGATGCAATCCTTAGCTGACAGGATTATTATGGCTGTGACATGATGTGTTGAGGATACAAGTGATAAGAGAGAATCCTAAATTTTGCAGGGGATGCAGAAGATGACCGGAGGTGGGAACAAAATAAAGTCTGTATGGGTCAAACTTCCAACTGAACTGGAGAATCAACTGTAAGAAAAAAGGCTTAAGTTTGAAAGATAACACTATACATGCAAGACAATTAGCAAGTAATAGTTATGACGAACAAACGAACAACTAAGAGGAAAATGGCAAAGCTGTCACAGGAGCCACTGAATATCAGTGGGACAGGAGGAAAAAGCAAGGCAGGAAGTGGCAGAGGCCAAAAAACCCCCCTGCCAGAATATTAATCATCTGGATTTTATCCAGACACTGACCTGGAATCTTCCCTAAGGAATCACAAAGCAGCCAGAAGCTGTTTCCCACAAGATGTTATGCTAGTTTATATTTAGCTCTTGGAAATTAACCAAGTTGGGTTAATGATAAAACAGTTGCTAAAGCTATGTTTGAAAGACAGAATACAACACAAAATTAAACAAAGGCCACATTTTAGATCAGCTCTTTGGTGATCTATGTTCTCTCTTAGATTAGCCTACTGCAAGCAGTGGCCTCACTGCTAAATAACTAGCAAGCTGCGGGGAGTGACTGTGTCAAGAGATAACAAGTTGTGCCAATTCAAGGTGTAGCCTGAATTCAAGGTATACCCTGACAAACCAGCCAAACTGAATGAAAATTTTCTGTGTGAATGTAATTTAAGTTGTGACAACACTCGAGTAAATTGTGCAGCAAAGACAAGTCCTCAGCACTGGTCTGTACCTGCAGGGAGCGGATCAGGAAAGCCAAGGCTGCAACCGAGCTCCATCTGGCTTCATATATCAAGGATAACAAAAAGTCCCTTTTCAGATATGTAGGGAGTCAGAAAAAAGCAAGGGTAACATTGGACCCCTGCGGAACCAAACAAGACAGCTAATAACTGACACCCAGGAAAAGGCCAACCTGCTTAATGGGTACTTCACATTGGTCTTTCATCAGTCCAATGGGACTGCTCTGTCTAGCACGATGCAGAATGGCCAGTGTGAGGGCATATTTATACCCAGCATCAGTGTTGATCTAATAAAGGATCACCTTGAGGCTAGAGACCTCCAAGCCAGCTGGTCCTGACAGATTACACCCTAGAGTACTCAAGGAGCTGGCAGGTGTCATAGCCCAACCATTGGAAAAAATATTCGAAAACTCATGGTGCTCAGGTGAAGTACCTGAAGACTGGAAGAAGGCCAACGTGATACCCATCTTCAAGAAAGGGCAGAAAGTAGATCCCAGGAATTACAAGCCAAACAGCTTGACCTCAATCCCTGGTAAGATTCTTGAGGAAAATTATCAAGGAGACCCTTCTGGATAAGCTGGCTGAGAGCAACATCCTGAGGGATAGCCAGCGCGGGTTTCTCGTGGGCAGGTCTTGCCTGACCAATCTCATCTCCTTCTATGACCAGGTGATGTATCACCTAGAAAGGAAGAAGAGATTGATGTCATATATCTGGACTTTAAAAAAAAGCCTTTGATCTGGCATCCCATGACCTCCTCATAGATAAACTGGCCAACTGTGGCTTCGGCTACACCACAGTCCGATGGCTGGGAAATTTGCTCCGAGGTCAGACCCAGAGAGTAGTAGTCAAGGGCAGTGAATCATTATGGCGCTCTGTGACCAGTGGCGTCCCCCAAGGCCCTGTCCTTGGACCGTTAACATCTGTCTTTAACATCTTTGTCAATGATGTGGACATTGGTGTCAGAAGCGCACTGGATAAATTCGCCGATGACGCTAAACTTTGGGGCATAGTGTCCACACCTGAGGACAGGCTAGTGATCCAGGCTGACTTGGATAAACTTAGTAAGTGGGCGAACACATACCTGATGATGTTCAATACGGATAAATGTAAGGTACTCCACCTCGGGGGAAAAAACCTGCGGCATACTTATAGGCTCGCCAGTGCTAGCACCACTGCTGAAAAAAACTTGGGGGTCATGATTGACCACAAGATGAATATGAGCCACCAATGCGGTGTCGCAGCTGGTAAATCAAACAAAACCCTGGCTTGCATCTATAGATGCTTCTCAAGTAAATCTCAGGATGTCATCCTCCCGCTGTACTCGGCCTTGGTGAGGCCGCATCCAATTCTGGGCTCTGCAATTCAAGAAGGATGTTGAGAAGCTTGAGAGAGTCCAGAGGAGAGCCACATGCATGATCAAAGGGCAAGAGAATAAGCCTTATGAAGAGAGGCTGAGAGCCATGGGACTCTTCAGTCTGGAAAAGCGCAGGCTCAGGCTGCTTATAAGTACATAAGGGATGTACATCAGGATCTGGGAGAATGTCTGTTCACCAGAGTGCCCCAAAGAAAATTAAGGACCAACGATCATAAACTTCTACAAGACCGTTTTAAGCTAGACATAAGAAAAAAATTTCTTTATGGTCCGAGCCCCCAAGACCTGGAATAGACTCTCTCCAGAAGTGGTGCAGGCACCTACTCTGGACTCATTCAAGAAATGCTTAGATGCTTGTCTTGCTGGGATCCTTTGTCCCTAACTGACTTCCTGCTCCTGGGGCAGGGGGCTGGACTTTATGATCTTCGAGGTCCCTTCCAGCCCTAACGTCTATGAAATCTAAATGACCTAAAGAAAACTTAAGAATGCTAATGTGGTAAATCCTGGGTAATAAGAGTATAATGCCCTGATTAATGCACAAAGATCTCCACCTGAAATAATACACTCTTTGAGCATGTAGAGGAGCAGATTCTCTCTCTGTTTCTTAGAACAAAACTGAAATGAGAAAAATAGTAGAGATAAACCCCTCTCCAAATATCCCTAAGAAATAAGAAGCATTAACACACACAGGAACCTTAACGAACACAAAAACTAGATAACTGGATGAATCATCCCAATACCCCCAACTAGAGAATAGAGGGTACATCTACACATGTGCTTTACTAAGGAGTTGACTAATTAGCACTGCAGTAAAGTGTCACCATCTACATGTGCACTGGTATTAGGGCGCACTAAATTAATCAACTCTGCCATAAGACAGTACTGTCAGGGGCAGTACTATCTTATGGTAGAATCATTTACTGTGCAGAAATGCACATGTGGACTGTGACTGGGACTGCTGCAGTTTGAGTTGGGGAGCAGCAGCAGGCTCTGGGGGTCAGCCACAGACTCTGCAGTTTCAGTGCTCTTGTGTCCCAGCCAGCCCCTCCCACCAAGCTTGCTGCCAGCCCAGGGCTGCTCCACCTGGGCTCAAACTGCTGCAGTCCCAGGTGCATGTGCAGATACTGCACATGGGAGCAGCTGATTCTGGTGCAAACTGCACTGGTGTTTATCATGTTGCCTTAATGGCATGTATAGATGCACCCACAGAGAAGGAAAACTAAGGAGCTGCAATACAGAAAACCATCAACTTAAGTGTTCTGCAAGTAAGTGAACAGTTGGAACTGAGTGCAGATCAATCTAGACCAGTGGCTCTCAACCTTTTTTTGCCGCGACCCACTGCTGGGACCAGGCGCGGTTCATCCTTTGTGTGCAGCGCCGCTGGCATTGCCCCCCACAACCCTCATTTGGGACATGACCTGAGGTTAGGAACCACTCATCTAAAGCAGTGGTGCTCAACCTGTTGGCCCCTTAGGCCGGATGAGTAGTGCAGGGCTCGATCGTGGGCTACACTGGACCTTGCATGCCAGGACCCCATCCATACTCCTGGATCAAGTCCTGGTGACCTTGTTTGGCCCCTGTGCAACGAAATCGGGCCCCACACACCGGGATCAGGCTCTGGGGCGTCACGCCACCTCTGTCCAGCCCTGCAAGCCAGGGCCACCCTGTGCACTCGGTTTAGGACACAGGGCCATGGGCCACAGGCCTCCCCACAGACTTATGGGGTTGAGCACCCCTGGCGAAGAGGCCTACACAGATGGGTGCTGCCTTCCGAAGGCTGAACGGCAAAGAGGGTGGGTGTCTGCCTGCGCACCTACCCCGGGCGCGGGGGGGAGCCCGCTCTACCCAACGGGTGGGCGTGGCCTTGCTGTTGCGAGGCAACCCCGCGGCCTGCCTAGGCCTGTCCTGCTCCTGCTCCTGCTCCTGCTCCTGC
>NW_005842641.1:392712-400961 GCF_000455745.1 Alligator sinensis
CCCTCTATGGCAGTGCGGGCGGGGTGGCCGGCGCTTGGCCGGCATCGTCCTTGGGAGGATCTCGCGGCTGCCCCAACCCGCCCGGCTGCTGCGGGTCCCAGTCCGGGCACTAGACTGCCCCTCCCCGCCCGCTGCTCCTTAAGGAGAAAGGGCGAGGTCTTCCCAGGAGCCCTGGACCCTCGCGGCTGCAGCCCGGTTCCCGCAGCCGCTCCTCAGAGGTCCTGCTCCCCTGCCCCCTGGATAAGAGGAAAGACTCTCGGGGCGGGCGCGGGGGGAAGCGCTGGAACAGGTCACCCAGAGAGGTTGTGGACGCTCCTTGGAGCCCCGCCCGCTGCTCCTTAAGGAGAAAGGGCGAGGTCTTCCCAGGAGCCCTGGACCCTCGCGGCTGCAGCCCGGTTCCCGCAGCCGCTCCTCAGAGGTCCTGCTCCCCTGCCCCCTGGATAAGAGGAAAGACTCTCGGGGCGGGCGCGGGGGGAAGCGCTGGAACAGGTCACCCAGAGAGGTTGTGGACGCTCCTTGGAGGTTTTCAAGACCCGGCTAGACAAAGCAATTCTGTGATTGCTCTGATGCTGCCTTGTTGATGAAGTCCATTGGCAGCTTGGTGATGTGGGTGCCACAGGCAGCAAGCAGAGAAGTCTTTAAAAGTATGTGTTTTGGCGGGGGTGGGGGTTAATTTCATGATCTGGGGGGAGCCTGACTATGGTTTAAGCTCTCCTGTCACATGCAAGCTCTCTTCACTATGTTACTATCTTGCCACAACTCTCTCTTACAAGGAAGGCCTTATAGGAAGTCTGGTATCACGGCTCCTTTCTTTTCCCAGGTTGCATCTACACAAGACGCTGACTGCCGAGTAGCCCGCTACTACTGTGCAGTAGGGCTGTGTGAAACGGCAGCATTCTGACGTTTTGATGGAACAGCATTTTGTTTCGATTCAAAACAGGTGTTCTGTTCCGTTCCCTCGAAACACGGTCATAACAGTGAAACTGTTTCGACGTTTCGCCCATAGGATATAATGGGGAAGGACAAAACAGCCTATACCTTTGTCATTTCTAGCTTGATTTGGATGAAACTGCAGGAATGGTAGTCCCTTCGGGGGCATGAAGCCTGCCACGTTTCAAGGAGATAAGTGTAGGGGGTTCGGGGAAACTGCACCCCAAAGTTTTGATAGCAAAACTTGTGTGTTGTGTATGTTACACTGCAGGGGGGGCAAAACTGCATGCATTCTAGCCCCTGCGGAGGCCACAAAGCCTGCCACGTTTCAAGGAGATACGTGCAGGGGTTTGAGGGAAACTGTACCTCAAGCTGTGGACAAACAAAACTCGTGACATGGGCAACAGTGTGTGTTAAAGCACAGTACAATCAAGATCAGTGGCGACGCATGGGGGGGCACGTGCACCCCCTGTCAGCCAGTGTTCCTGGGCAGGGGGGCAGGCCAGAGATGCTGGTGCGCCCCTTGAGAGAACCAGCCAGGGAGTCGGGGCTCATCTGGAAGTGCAGTGCTCTCTCTCCCAGAAGTGTCAGTGGCGCACCTGGAAGTGCCATGTGGGTTGGTGGGATTGGCTGCAGAGACACTCCCCCATCTGTCGATGACTGACCACTGGGCCTGACCCAAGAGTCATCAGTAGCCCATGATCAAGATAATCTTTTTCCATACCAGAAGTTGTCTGATACAAGCTACGTTGGGAGCTAGCTAGATGGCAGTAGAACACACGATTGCTATGCTGTTGTTACTGGAAAACCAGTGTTTGAAAATCTTGCAGCAAAAGGGCTGTTTTCGTTTTTTGGTGCAATTGTTTCGGACACCCAAGCTCTGAGAGACGCATTTAAAGCCGGCCTAGGCCAGGACAGTCCCGCCCGAGGGTGCGCGCAGAGGGTGGTGACCCGGCCGGCTCTGCTCGCTGCCAGTTCGAGCCCAGCTCAGCCCCTGGCGGCGCGCGCGACCGGACCGGCTTCAGCGGGCGCCACCGCGCATATTCTGGCGCATGCTCAGTCCGAGCACCCGTGCTGTGGGGTCCGGCTCCCCCGGCAACGCGCTTCCGGGCGTCGGCGCCACTCAAAATGGCGGACGGAGGCGACGGAGTGGCGGCGGCGGGCGGCCGCGGCCCCCTGAAGCTGGCGATGGTGAGGAGCCCGCTGGGCGGGTCTGCGCGAGGCGGCCCGGCCGAGCCGACGTGATCCGGGCCCGGGCTACGGCAACGCCGTGGGGGGGCCCTCCCTCCCCCCCCGAGCCGGGGCTTGTCCCAGCGGCTCCGCAGGGTCCTTCGGCAGCCTCCCCCTGCCCCTCGGGGCCGGGCTCCCCGCGCCTTTCCCCGCCCTGCCCTGGTCGCGCGGGGCTGGGGAAACTCTGCAGCTGCTCCGGGGCCGGATGGACACGGACCAGTGCAAGGACATGGCAGTGTCAGGAGAAGCGTGCAAATGAGGCTGCCCCCTTCCTTATTTACCGAATAAATGCACCCCTTTCATCTGAAATATCTTGATTTCATTTTCAAAATGCTCGTGTGCCAGATCTACTCTGATAGAGCAGGGTCCGTCTTTCTAAGAAATAAAATGCAGGGCTTGTCTGGTGGCTGACTTTGCCCAATAATAACGTGTCAGGCATGTATGATCCACTTTGGTTAGCAGACATAGCAGGCTCTGGCAACTATAAACCACTGACTCTTAACCAGGAGGCCTGGAGAGCCCCTTCAAGGGTGCTGTAGGGTGCCGTGCAATATTAGCACTGTTAGGTGTGCAAACATGATTGGTGAGATGCATCCAGAGATTTCAAATATGAATTCGGTGTTAAGATCATGCTGACCTACTGTGGTCTTTCTGAGTTGTTTGCAATAGAAACACTGCTCTATTATTTTTTCTGTAGTCAAAAAACAAGTGACAACTAAAAGCTGGCATTTGCTATGGGGCACCTTGAGTCTAATTGGAGGTGCTTTGGTTCTAGCAAAGTTGAAAACCACTGCTATAGTTGTAAATATGATCAGAGAAAATCAAATCCTAACGAAAGCAGAGTCTCTGGAGAGGATACTGCTAAATGAGAATCAGTAGCATTACAGCCGGTTCCTTTTCCTTTAGTGTTTCCAAAAGTATCTGTGGACCCTCTGGTTTGAGTCTGTTGGATTGAAATGCAGTGATTTTTTTAAATGCTAGAAATGGTGTCAGGCAAGGCCAATATCTATGTGGTATCACTCTTCCCTGGTCTAATGGGAAATTCCTCATGGGACACCATGCTAATCCTATTACCTTTATCTGCTGCAGATTTTCCTTCAGTATAGTAGAGTGATGTAGAGAGACCCTGGATGAGTTGCTGAGAGTAGGTAGGGTCAGTTGCAGCCTAGCTTCAAAGACAACTGAATCTCTTTGAGTTGACTGGCATCTGTGGCTTTTTCATGGAGCCTGTGAGGGGTCAATTTGCAGCCCATGTGGTTCCAGAACCCAGAGCTTATCGATACTGCCACTCGCCCCCTACCCCACCACTCAAACTGCTTGCCTGTGTTTGAATTTGGTGTGTTTGTTGACTGCTGGTGGCTCAAACCAATGGAGGGAAAAAGCAGGTGAATGGCAGTAGCATTCACCACTTGGGTTCTGGAGCTGTGCCAGCACAATGGCTTTGGAAACCATGCTGACAAGCCCACTCCTTGCTGCCAGAAGTGACTTGTCTGGCCTGCAAACAGCCCAGATCTGACCCAAAGAGCTAAATAAGTTGGACAGGCCTGCTCTAGACTAATATCTTCTTTTTTCTCTGCCTTTTTTAGGAGATGTTAGTAGGGCTTAGATACTTAAATTATTTTAAATATGGGAAGTCATTCTTAGAAATTTAATGTTTTGTGTTATAACTGTATTTTGCTGTTAACATTTCTGTAGGAAAAGAATCTTGTTCAAACTTTCTCTAAAAGTATAAATGGGTGATGAAAGATAAAGAAGGTGGAGTTAAGTTTCTTTGTTGCTGCTTAGTAATGTACTGCCTAGTTAGAGGAACGTTTCTCATTAGGGAGCAGGGAAATATTTAAGGCCAGAGGACAGAATGCAAGTGATATTGTGTTAGTTTTTCACAGAGGTCACTGCCCTGGGAGTGTGACAGATTTTGTGCCTGTGTGCTTTTACAGTAATCGGGCGTCTTAAGGAAGGGGATGTCTGCATGAAAGTTGATAGTTTTATTCAAATTGGTGTGAGAACACTTATTTGGTATAGCAGTGACTTTTTTGGTTCTAATCCTGTTCCTGCCTTAAAATAGGCCCTTTCCACAACATTTGTAGCAGTTTAACTTAATTGCTACAAACAAGAGCATGCTTTAAATTGTTGGTGCTAATCCTGCAAGCATTGTTTTTCAACAGTGCAGTGTGCCTATAAGGGGGTTTGCAACAGGTTATGTACTTAAAGGAGGATTTTTTTTTCTGTATGAAAGGTTCTATCATCCTGTTTGAGAGTAAGTTTTGTATGTCGCTATAATTTGGTGCTGTTGGAGCTCCTTCTCGTTCTTGGGTATGCAGTATTCTGGTTGTGACTTCCTTCTGTTGTTTGCTTCAATGTACACTTGCAAATCTTGGCATTCTCATTCTGGAGGCTCTCATTGAAGTCACTGGACTGTTTCCTGTCCCCAGATTCTGAAGACAGCCATGAGCTTTGCTTAGGTCTACACCATAAAGCTCAGTGCTGTCATGCTGCTATAACAGCTCTATAATGTTGAGAGAGGTGTACAACTCCAGCAGTGTGTAATTGCAAAGGTGGTACTTCTGATGAGATGCACACCCATTTATAGAGGAGGTGACAACTAGTCAGTATGATTCCACTGCAGTAGAAGACCCTGAGGTGAGCAGCCAGGTTGGTCCTATTCTGATAAAACAGTCACAGGGCTGCCTAATTAGTGTGAAATACAGATCCATCCATCTAAACCTGATTCTACCATAACTCATTCCAAAATTAACTTAATCCACTTTCAAAATGGATTATTTAAATCATAGTCATTGACAGTTAATTTGGGAGAAGAGCTGTATTGTATGGATTCAGGGCCTTTTTATTTGGGGGGGAAAAAAACAAAACAAAATATGTTAGTGCAAAATAACTCCCTGTAGACAACTTAGTCTTTTAATGAACTAGGAAAGGCATAACACTGTGACTTAAGCTTCACTAGAAACAAAAAGTAGAAACCTAGAGCCTGCCAAAAGAATAGTCATAATTTTTAGAGGTAAACTTTATTTCCTATTCCCTAATTATGTTGCTTGTAATCTTTTATTAAAAATGACTGTTGGCTTTCTAATAATTTCAAAAGAACTAATGCATTTTGTTGAATAAACTATCCTTTCTGCAGTTTTTTATTGGCATCTAACAGTCATTAAATAGTTTCTGTCTGCTTTCATATTTACCAAATTTTACCAGAATTATCTTACTACCTTCTTGTTGTGGCTGAAAAATTTGGAGTGCAAAGAGTAGTAACTGGATGACTCAAGGATTTAGGAATACGTTTTATAGAACTCTTAACTTAGTTGATTAACTCTATCTGAGACTATATTATTGAACCTATTGATTATCTAGAGGTTGTTTGCCTTGAACATTTGCCCCAGTGTCCGCCATTTGGTGCTGTACCATTCACTTAGGTGAAATAGTACCAAATTGTATTAGTGCAAATTGTGGCTTACCTTTCCAACACTTATATTTTGCCCTGGTTGAAATTCCACTGAGCCTAAACGGTGGTGGCAGTTGGAGGGGTGGGGAGCAGATGTGGCAGTGGGGACAGAGGCTGGCTGGGGGGGGGGGGGGGAGGGGGGAGGGGGCAGCAGCTGCAGCTTTGACTCTAACTCCAATCTCTGGTCGGGTCTGGAGTCAGAGCCGCAGCAGCCTGCCTCCTTTACCTTGTATTTGAATCCCAGATGAGGGACTTTTCTCTGTGTTGAGTGGAGGAAAAAAACCTCCTCTTGGATTCAAGTAAATACAGTGTGTTGAGCAGCCCTTCAGGTGTATTTTTTGGAAATACCTCATACTTATGGCAGCAGCATGTCAGGTTTGTTGGAAAACCTTAACTGGCATGTTCTTGATTTGCATGCTGAATGTTGAGAGTTTTCATTGTAAAATGTTTGACCATTTTGTTACTGTAGTTTGAGTTAGTATTTTAATATAATATATAGGCAAAAAAGACTTATATTGTATCAGTAGCCTGTAAGTTTGAATGTTTCTCTATGGTACAGCAAACTCTAGCATTGTATCGTTCTTTTAAATCTATAAAGCTCAAGTTGGGGGAGAGCCCTGTTTTTCAAAGGGTAGTGCCTTACATGGTTAAAAAATGTTACATTTTAGATTGAAAGTGGAGGAGGACCAAGGTATTCACTAACTTCTTAATTCTTTTATCGGAATTTTTTCTTTGAAAAAGGTGTGTTTTGGGGCCCAGCTATGTTTTCCGTCACTTTCTTATTTTTCTTATAATAATATAGAAATGTCCCAGTATGCAATTGGACCTTATTTTCATTCATCACATGCTAGAAAACGGACAGCTTTAGATCAAAATGAGGAAAAAAATTGATCTAGAATTTAAATGAAACCTTATCTGAAAGCATTGGCTTGTAAAACCTCTTTAACGCATAATAGTCTAGTTTACTTTAAAGAGGCTTTAAATAGTTTGCACATATACAATAACAGTTTTGTCTACTTATCACATATTTTTAAAGTCTCTTTTAGTTGAACAGAATCCTATTCTTAGAGTCTTCCAAGCTACAGACTGAACTCCATTATTCTTCTGGTTGTTTCAACAACTGTTCTGGGCTGTAAAGTAAAAACTCATCCTTGAAGGAGTTTCTTGGGAATTTGGGGCTGGTTTTTGAATAGCACCTGCTTGCAGTCAGTCTGATCCTGTTGCATTTTACCAATTCACTTTAGCAGTCTGCTTCTCCCAGCTCTTCTGGTTGATGGCTGGAATTCCCATCTCATGAGTGACAGATTTATACTGCTCACAGGCTAAACTTGTTTGTATGTTACTTTAAACTGGAATATCTGGCAAGGTACTGTTTTAGTTAGGGATATTGTGGAGGTCAGTTCCCCCATAATGGGTAATATAGTATTATTCCATAAAACTGTCCAGATCTTGCTTTTATCCTCTGAACTAAAATGTTATTTTGTATATTTGTGCAAAGGTGCAGACTTGAAACACGTTTGCTGCTACTAAATTGCATTTAAAAAATTGGCCATAGCCAATGCTGTTTATAAAAATACCTTCTAAAATGCACAGTAGTAGTTTGAAATGGATTGAAAAGTCAGATAAAGTATCCTTTCAATATAAAATAAAAAAATATAATGGAAGTGGATTTACTGGATTTAGACTTGTTATATGGATTAATAACAAGCAATAACAAGCCCATAGTATATTCCAGCTGATAAAAACATTAAACTGGTAACAGTAGGAAGTTTCACTTGAGTCTGTTCTACAGATTAATGTGTCCTATAAGAGCCCACTTGCTTATTTTGCATACTATTTCCATATGTACCTCTTCCTATAGCCACCACACTAGTTTGTAGAGAGGCTATCACACTTATCTCTAAGATGGAACTGGGCTAGTGATATTTCTGTTTTCAGACAAATTTAATTCTTCATCCCCTGATACTCTCCAAGAGTGTTCCTTTAAGAGAGACTGGGAAAATCACAAAGCATTCACCTTTTTCAGTTACAGGGCAAAACTGCTCATGTGGTAGCAATCAAGATCTTAATAAGCTGCAGTGTACTTACGCATGGGAAAAACATTGCCTATTTTTATGGAGCAGTGTTTCACTACATGATGAGAATTTCCTTTTTCCAAGGATTTCTAGTTAAATGATATAACATAGGGCGCAGTTTTTATAAACTGAAACCACATTCTGTTGGACAGTGAGTAAAAATGATTGGTTATGGCTTTGTTTCAGAGAACAGACCAAAATATCATAATAATGACAGGATCTGCTTGGACTCTTCTGACAAAGCTTGCAAAATGAGAACTCCCAAAGATAGTTATGTGTAAACTTAGGGCACTGGATTCAAAAGGAGTCGTCACAACTCAAACCCTGAGGCTTGAGGAAAGGAAGTACCTCATAAGGAGTGCACCCACCTGGCCTCGTATAGGTGTTCCCAAGCGGTCTTAGAGTGCACACCCAGTGCTGGCCACAGAATATGTCTTTGAGGCCTGAATGTGGGGTTGGTTTCACCCCTGAGGGAGGCCCCAACACTCACTTACCATGACTTGGTCTTCTTTTCTTCAGTGGTGGGGTTCCTCCCCGGGGTTCCTTCCAGGCTGGGTGCC